>NC_142797.1:10427166-10431157 GCF_049724085.1 Artemia sp. Qi Xiang Cuo | reverse complement strand
TTTTGTCAGTGAGAATTTGAAAAAACAGGAACTTTCTCACTGAGAAAACCATAAACCACGTGGTGCTGTCACGAGTCAGAACACCTGTGCTGTCGACCTCAATTCACCTATCGTGAATCAATAATTCCCCTTAGAAACAACAAATTAATTTCCCCTTTCTTGACAGATCAATCAATCAATGACATCATCTGTCAGACTTTAAAAATTTTCGCCTAGAAACATTTCTCCAGGAATAGATCCAAATCATTAATGTCTTTGCCTCGGGAACAGTTCTACTGGTCGAACTCCAAAGGATATTAATAACCAAAGGCCATGGAAACAATTAGGCAAGAAACATCTTAGCGATGAATTGTTTTAGCGCGCGAAAAGGTTTCATATTAATTTGAAATGCGTTAGCGCAGAGATGCCAATAACAAAGGAACACGCTGAATTTACGTTTAGGGATTATTTGGGCGAAACCGTTTTAGACAGGTTATGGAACTATTTCGGCGAAACAGATAGAGACATTTTAAAAGAAGATTTTTGAAGAGATTTTAGAAGAGAATTTGAGTGTGGTCGTTATAATACACAAGTTTCATTTGAACAGTGTTGTGAGGTCCTCTAACCCGACCCCAAAGGGTTCCAATCCTCCTACCCCAACCCCGAAGGAAGCCCCCGTTCCTCAAAGCCCCTCAAACTCCCAAAGGCCCTCCACCGGTCCCCCAAAGGCCCACCAAGACCCCCAAAGGCCATCCCCAGGCCCCAAATGTCCCCCAGGCTCCCAACTGTCCCCCCGGACACTCAAAGGCCCCCCAAGCTCCCAAAGGGCCACCGGCGCCCCAAAGGCCCACCCAGACCCCCAAATGCCATCCCCGGGCCCCCAAAGGCACATCGAGCTCCCAAAGGACCAACGGGGTCCCAAAGGCCCTCCACCGGTCCCCAACTGTCCCCCAGGCACCCAACGGCCCTCCCAACGCCCCAAAGGCCCACCCAGACCCCCAAATGCCACCCCCGGACCCCCAAAGCCCATCCCCCGGTCCCCAAAGGTCCCCCCGAGCTCCCAAAGGACCACCGACCCTCAAGGGACCCACAGACCCTCAAAGGCTCTCCCCGAGCACCCGTCTTTCGTTGATGTGTGTTGTCTGAAACCTATGATTTGGGATGTGTAGTTTGCTACTTCAGGCTTTTCTGAGCTAAGGTTTCCTAGTATTTCCTAGGTGAATGTTGTCTGAAACCAATAGTTTGGGATGAGTAGTTTGCTATTTCAGGCTTTTATGAGCTAGGTTTCTTAGCCTTTCGTTGGTGTGTGTTGAGTGAAACTTATGATTTGGGATATGTAGTTTGTTATTTTTGACTTTTCTGAGTTGGATTTCTTAGTCTTTCATAGGTGTGTGAGTGTCTGAAACTCTATGATTTGGGATGTGTAGTTTGCTATTTTCGAGCTTTTCTGAGCTGGATTTCTTAGCCTTTCATAGGTATGCGTTGTCAGAAAATTATGATTTGGGATGTATAGTTTGCTATTTCAGGCTTTTCTGAGCTAAGGTTTTCTAGTATTTCGTAGGTGAATGTTGTCTGAAACCAATAGTTTGGGATGAATAGTTTGCTATTTTTGGCTTTTATGAGCTAGGTTTCTTAGTCTTTCGTTGGTGTGTGTTGACTGAAACCGATGATTTGGGATATGTAGTTTGTTATTTTTGACTTTTCTGAGTTGGATTTCTTAGTCTTTCATAGGCATGTGTTCTATGAAACCTATGATTTGGGATGGGTGGATTGCTACCTTTGACTTTTCTGAGCTGGATTTCTTAGCCTTTCATAGGTGTTTGTTGTCTGAAACCTATAGTTTGGGATGATTAGTTTGCTATTTTTGACTTTTCTGAGCTAGGTTTCTTAGCCGTTCATAGGTGAGTTTTGTCTGAAACCTATGATTTGGGATATGTAATTTGCTATTTCTGACTTTTCATAACCGGATTTCTTAGTCTTTCGTAGGTGTGTGGTGTCTGAAACCAATGATTTGGGGTGTGTGGGTTGCTATTTTTTTGACTTTTCTGAGCTGGATTTCTTAGCCATTCGTAGGTGTGTGTTGACTGAAACCTATGATTTGGGATGGTTAATTTGCTATTTTTGACTTTTCTGAGCTAGATTTCTTAGCCTATCATATGTGTGTCCTTTCAGAAAATTATGATTTGGGAGGTGTAGTTTGCTTTTTGGACTTTTCAGAGCTAGGATTCTTAGTCACTCATAGGTGTTTGTTGTCTGAAACTTCGAGTTTGGGATGAGTAGTTGGCTATTTCAGACTTTTCTGAGCTAAGGTTTCTTAGTATTTCGTAGGTGAATGCTGTCTGAAACTTATGATTTGGGATATGTAAATTACTATTTCGGGCTTTTCTGAGTTGGATTTCTTAGTCTTTCATAGGTGTGTAGTGTCTGAAACCTATGATTTGGGATGTGTAGTTTGCTATTTTTGACTTTTCTGAGCTAGGCTTCTTAGCCTTTCATAGGTATGTGCTGTCAGAACATTATGATTTGGGATGTGTAGTTTGCTATTTCAGGCTTTTCTGAGCTAAGGTTTTCTAGTATTTCGTAGGTGAATGTTGTCTGAAACCAATAGTTTGGGATGTGTAATTTGCTATTTCCGACTTTTCATAACCGGATTTCTTAGTCTTTCGTAGGTGTGTGGTGTCTGAAACCTATGATTTGGGATGTGTGGGTTGCTATTTCAGTCTTTTATGAGTTGGATTTCTTATTTTTTCATAGGTGTGTAGTGTCTGAAACCTATGATTTGGGGTGGATGGATTGCTACTTTTGACTTTTCTGAGCTGGATTTCTTAGCCTTTCATAGGTGTTTGTTGTCTGAAACATATAGTTTGGGATGACTAGTTTGCTATTTTTGACTTTTCTGAGCTAGGTTTCTTAGCCGTTCATAGGTGAGTGTTGTCTGAAACCTATGATTTGGGATATGTAATTTGCTATTTCTGACTTTTCATAACCGGATTTCTTAGTCTTTCGTAGGTGTGTGATGTCTGAAACCTATGATTTGGGGGTGTGTGGGCTGATATTTTTTGACTTTTCTGAGCAGGATTTCATAGCCATTCGTAGGTGTGTGTTGACTGAAACCTATGATTTGGGATGGTTAATTTGCTATTTTTGACTTTTCTAAGCTAGATTTCTTAGCCTTTCATAGGTGTGTCCTTTCAGAAAATTATGATTTGGGAAGCAGACAAAAACTTACACATGCACACGAAAACTTACATGCACACAAAAACTTACATGCACACAAAAACTCACACACACACACACACACAAAAAACAAACACACACACACAAAACAAAACTCACATACACACCCCAAAACTTACACACACACAAAAACTAAAACACACACACACACACACAAAAACTTACACATGAACACAAAAAAACTCACACACACACTCACAAAAACTTACACACAAACACACACAAAAAAATTACACATACACACACGAAAACTTACACACACACGCCAAAACTTACACACACACAAAAACTTACACATGCACACGAAAACTTACACACACACACACACACTAAAACAAACACACACACGCCCAAACAAAAACACACACACACAAACAAACACACATACACAAACACAAACACACACAAAAAATTACACATTCACAACAAAAATTACATGCACACAAAAAATAAAATGAACACAAAAACTAACACACACAAACAAACACAAAACTTACACACACACACACACACGAAAACTCACACACACACACGCCAAAACTTACACACACACAAAAACTTACACACACACACACACACACATACACAAAAACTTACACATGAACACAAAAAACTCACACACACACACGCCAAAACTTACACACACACAAAAACTTACACACACACACACACACATACACAAAAACTTACACATGAACACAAAAACTCACACACACACACGCACAAAAACTTACACACACACACACACACACACACAAAACATACACACACACAC
>NC_142797.1:10322166-10419666 GCF_049724085.1 Artemia sp. Qi Xiang Cuo | reverse complement strand
CCAAATCATAAGTTTCAGACAGCATTCACCTACGAAATACTAAGAAACCTTAGCTCAGAAAAGTCTGAAATAGCCAACTACTCATCCCAAACTCGAAGTTTCAGACAACAAACACCTATGAGTGACTAAGAATCCTAGCTCTGAAAAGTCCAAAAGGCAAAGTACACCTCCCAAATCATAATTTTCTGAAAGGATACACATATGATAGGCTAAGAAATCTAGCTCAAAAAAGTCAAAAATAGCAAATTAACCATCCCAAATCATAGGTTTCAGTCAACACACACCTACGAATGGCTAAGAAATCCAGCTCAGAGAAGTCAAAAAAATAGCAACCCACACACCCCAAATCATAGGTTTCAGACACCACACACCTACGAAAGACTAAGAAATCCGGTTATGAAAAGTCGGAAATAGCAAATTACATATCCCAAATCATAGGTTTCAGACAACACTCACCTATGAACGGCTAAGAAACCTAGCTCAGAAAAGTCAAAAATAGCAAACTAGTCATCCCAAACTATAGGTTTGAGACAACAAACACCTATGAAAGGCTAAGAAATCCAGCTCAGAAAAGTCAAAGGTAGCAATCCACCCATCCCAAATCATAGGTTTCCTGGAACACATGCCTATGAAAGACTAAGAAATCCAACTCAGAAAAGTCAAAAATAACAAACTACATATCCCAAATCATCGGTTTCAGTCAACACACACCAACGAAAGACTAAGAAACCTAGTTCAGAAAAGTCAAAAATAGCAAACTATTCATCCAAAACTATTGGTTTCAGACAACATTCACCTACGAAATACTAGAAAACCTTAGCTCAGAAAAGCCTGAAATAGCAAACTATACATCCCAAATCATAATTTTCTGACAACGCATACCTATGAAAGGCTAAGAAATCCAGCTCAGAAAAGTCGAAAATAGCAAACTAGACATCCCAAATCATAGGTTTCAGACACCACACACCTATGAAAGACTAAGAAATCCAACTCAGAAAAGTCAAAAATAGCAAACTACATATCCCAAATCATAAGTTTCAGACAGCATTCACCTACGAAATACTAAGAAACCTTAGCTCATAAAAGACTGACATATCCATCTACTCACCCCAAACTCGAAGTTTCAGACAACAATCACCTATTAATGACTACGAATCCTAGCTCTTAAATGTCCAAATAGCAAACTACACCTCCCAAATCATAGGTTTCAGACAACACACACCTATGAAAGACTAAGAAATCCAACTCAGAAAAGTCAAAAATAGCAAACTACATATCCCAAATCATAAGTTTCAGTCAACAAACACCTATGAAAGGCTAAGAAACCTAGCTCATAAAAGCCTGAAATAGCAAACTACTCATCCCAAACTATTGGTTTCAGACAACATTCACCTAGGAAATACTAGGAAACCTTAGCTCAGAAAAGCCTGAAGTAGCAAACTACACACCCCAAATCATAGGTTTCAGACAACACACATCAACGAAAGACAGGTGCTCGGGGAGAGCCTTTGAGGGTCTGTGGGTCCCTTGAGGGTCGGTCGTCCATTGGGAGCTCGGGGGGGCCTTTGGGGACCGGAGGAGGGCCGTTGGGGGGCGGGGGAGGGCATTGGGGGGGGGGGGTGGGCCTTTGGGGCGTCGGGTGGGCCTTTGGGTGCCTGGGGGACATTTGAGGACCGGTGGAGGGCCTTTGGGACCCCGTTGGTCCTTTGGGAGCTCGATGTGCCTTTGGGGGCCCGGGGATGGCTTTTGGGGGTCTGGGTGGGCCTTTGGGGTGCCGGTGGCCCGGGGGGTGCGGGGGGGGCCGGTGAGTGTCCGGGGGGACAGTTGGGAGCCTGGGGGACATTTGGGGCCGGGGGATGGCCTTTGGGGGGCGGGGGGGGCCTTTGGGGGACCGGTGGAGGGCCTTTGGGAGTTTGAGGGGCTTTGAGGAACGGGGGCTTCCTTCGGGGTTGGGGTAGGAGGATTGGAACCCTTTGGGGTCGGGTTAGAGGACCTCACAACACTGTTCAAATGAAACTTGTGTATTATAACGACCACACTCAAATTCTCTTCTAAAATCTCTTCAAAAATCTTCTTTTAAAATGTCTCTATCTGTTTCGCCGAAATAGTTCCATAACCTGTCTAAAACGGTTTCGCCCAAATAATCCCTAAACGTAAATTCAGCGTGTTCCTTTGTTATTGGCATCTCTGTGCTAACGCATTTCAAATTAATATGAAACCTTTTCGCGCGCTAAAACAATTCATCGCTAAGAAGTTTCTTGCCTAATTGTTTCCATGGCCTTTGGTTATTAATATCCTTTGGAGTTCGACCAGTAGAACTGTTCCCGAGGCAAAGACATTAATGATTTGGATCTATTCCTGGAGAAATGTTTCTAGGCGAAAATTTTTAAAGTCTGACAGATGATGTCATTGATTGATTGATCTGTCAAGAAAGGGGAAATTAATTTGTTGTTTCTAAGGGGAATTATTGATTCACGATAGGTGAATTGAGGTCGACAGCACAGGTGTTCTGACTCGTGACAGCACCACGTGGTTTATGGTTTTATCAGTGAGAAAGTTCCTGTTTTTCAAATTCTCACTGACAAAAACCATAAAACCATCCATAAATGTGACAAAATTCCTGTTTTTCAAATTCTCACTGACAAAAACCATAAAACATCCAGTTTTTTCAAATTCTCACTGACAAAGTCCATAAAAACATACAAAAATGTGACAAAATTCCTGTTTTTCAAGTGAGAAAATTCCTGTTTTTTCATTCTCACTGAGAAAACCATAAACCACGTGGCAATGTCACGAGTATAAGGGTCCTCTCTACTTATGTATATCATGGACAGCGCCATTGCGCTGCCTATGATCTATGTATTTTCAATGTACACCTGGTGAAAATTTCACAAGAATGATAATTGCTGGTTTCCAAAAACACCATTAAGAATCATAAGAAAAGAGGGAACAGACCCACTAAAAGACATATATTACCTACAATCTGAATTTTACTTTTTAATTTTACTGACTCTATACATTGAATCTAATTTTTTTTCTTTTCACCAACGCACTTGGTACTGAAGGAGTTGTCATAGAAAGTTTGTAGGTGGCTCATTCAATTGGAAACGAAAGTTCTGGCGCCCCTTTTAAAAGTCCAAATCGATTGGAGACCAAGCATCCCTCACGTTCTTCATTCACCCTGACAAATCATATAACAATTTTTAGATAGTCATTTTTGTTCAGTATAGTTGGAATGTCCCATAACTATCCCCCTAGGGATGACAAACAACCCATAGCCCTTGGTGCAAAAACTGTAAGTTATAGCTTTTACCAGTTATGTTCATATAATATTTGTTATTGAGAAAGCAGGGAATATTTGACCCTTGATCAAACAGTTCGTGGTAACGAACTGTTTGTAAGGAGCGACCCGGCTCAATGGTAACCGAAACTGTAAAAAATGGAATTTTAATTTGATTATATACCTTAAAATAATCAGATTTCAATACTGATTTCAAATAGAGTAATTTCATAAAGTTCTGCCTAGTTCTACGAAAGTAACACACCTGAAAAAGGGTGGCCTATTCTCGAAAAAAGGGGGACAGACCCATTAAAGACTACAGACTGTGAATGAAAAGCGCACAATCATATACAGCGTATCAGAGAACCCTCCTGCGGATGTTTCAAGCTCCTATCTATAAAAATGTGGAATCTTGCATTTTTTGCCCGAAGAAAGATCACGGATGCGTGTTTATTTGTTTGTTTGTTTTTTTTTTGTTTTTTTTTTTCCCCAGGGGTGATCGTATTTACCCAGTGGTCCTAGAATATCGTGGGAGGTCTCTTTCGAATGGAAATTAAAAGTTCTAGCGCCTTTTTGGCAACTAGGCCCCCTTTTGAGGGCAACTAGGCCCCCTCCCACGCTCATTTTTTCCCAAAGTCACCCGATCAAAATTTTGAGATAGCCATTTTGTTCAGCATGGTCGAAAATATGATAACTATATCTTTTAGGATGACTTAATCCCCCGAAGTCCCCTGGGGGAGGGCTGAAAGTTATGAACTTTACCCAATATTAACATATAGTATTGGTTATTGGGAAGTATACAGACGTTTTCAGGGGGGATTTTTCTGGTCGGGGGGGGGAGTGGATCAGGGGTTAGGGGGGAGGATCTTACCATGAAGGAAGTTTTCATGGGAGAAGAGACATTCCTATGAAGGGGTGCCGGATTTCCCAGCATTATTTAAATAAAGATCAGAAATTATATATAAAAAAAAACAAGTTTTTTAACTGAAAGAAAGGAGCAACATCAAGACTTAAAACGACAGAAAACATTACGTACAATTCATGTACGGTGAGCCAAATCAAAACCTGCATTAATTCAAAAACGTTCAAATTAAATAAAAAAAAGTTTTTTTAACTGAAAGTAAGGAACGACGTTAAAACTTAAAACGAACAGAAATTATTCCGTATATGACAGGGACTGTCCCCTCCTCAACGCCTCGCTCTTTACGGTAAAATTTGACTTTCTCAGAACTCTATTTTTTTTAAACAATGAATAACTTTAGCGTAAAGAGTGAGGCGTTGAGGAGGGGACAGCCCCTTTCATATACGGAATAATTTCTGTTCTTTTTAAGTTTTAACGTCGTTCCTTACTTTCAGTTAAAAAAACTTGTTTTTTTTTATTTAATGTCTACAAAAGCTAAGGTAAAGATTTCAGTGAATGCTAAGGAGAATGTTGAACTAAATCAATGCAAACTATGTGCATGCAGGCTGTCAAAAGAGCATATCTGAGAAACCGTTTAAGATATTAAATAATATTTTTAGGGAATGAGGTGGGTGGTGATCAAATGACCAAATGACAATATGTGCACGATACTACTACGTCTACTACTACTACTATTACTGCAACTACTACTGCTACGACTACTACTACTACTATTACTACTACTACCAATTTTACTACTACCACTACTACTACTACTACTACTACTACTACTACTACTAATACTAATACTACTACTACAACTAATACTAGGGCCGTCACGTATGGAGGAGGGGGAAGCCCCCCCCCCAATGTTTTTTGTCACTCGGTAACAAAAATAATTCGGTAAAGTTGGGGCGTCAAGCGCCACGATTTTTCCAACCCCGCTAAAATTCTTTGTTCAGTTCAATAAAGACCACGAGAATACTGACATGTCATCTACAGAAATTTTGAACTTGGTCGGTAAACGCAGCAGTTTTACCGACTTCTGTCATGATTTTGCGGATGGTGCCACAATTTTTCATTTGGTTAATGCAGCGGTTTTACCGATTTGTGGAGTGATTTTACATTTTGTATTTGAAACGGACATAGTGCTAATTATTGGCAAAAAAAACAGTCGGTAAAAATGACGAGCTAGTCGGTAAAACCTCTAGATCCCCCCCCCCCCAACATTTTGGCTAGTAACGACACCGACTACTACTGTTACTACTACTACTACTGCTACTACTACTACTACTACTACTGCTACTGCTTCTTCTTCTACTACTGCTACTACTACCACTACTACTACTGCTACTGCTTCTGCTACTACTACTACTACTACTACTACTGCTTCTACTACTACTACTGCTAAAACTACTACTACCACTACTACTACTACTACTAAAATGAGTACTACTATTAGGTCGAAAAATTCAGAAAAAATTCAGCTGGAATTTGAACTAAAATAAAACGCATTATATACACGGTTGTTATAAAAAGGATGTTGATGGGGATTTTGAACTAACCATAAGGCACTATGTGCATGCCACTACTACTACTTCTACTGCTACTACTATTACTACTACTATTACATGTGTTATTACTGATATTTCAATTCCATTCTGTTTATTACGAAAGGATATAACACATAACATTAATCCAAGTGGCAGCCCAAAGAAAGACATAAAAGCATTTGATACTGGGCGACCACATATATAACAAACACTTAACAAACAAAATAAATAAAAAAATAGAAATAAATAATAATAAATAAACAACCAAATTATGACCAATCTCTAATCCTAAAAAAAAATAATAAATAAATTTATGAACCAAGACCCAAAAGAAAATTTTTCATTTTTATTTTAAACAAACCAAGGTGCTCCTCCGCTCGAATGCTCACTAGAAGAGAATTCCAAACTTTAGGAACTATATATCTGACAGAAAAACATGCTCTAGTTCCACTTCTGTATTCAGTGACTAGATATTCAGCAATGCGGGTACTATAACTGTGAAGTGATGTATTTTCTCTGTAAAAACCATGAAATACCTCAGGACTGATACAATTCCAACACTGATACGAGAATATTCCTACTTGGTAATCACGAAGTTGCCCAACATTAAGCACTTTAAGTTTGCTATAACATGCCTCAGTGTCATTGACTTTTTCTAAGTATCCACCAACAAGTCGTATAGCTTTGTTCTAAAAAATTTGTTCTCGTTTAAAATTTGAATAAAAGTTGCTTGACCATAACACACATCCATATGAAATGTATGGGTGGACTAGAGCATTATATAAATGCAATAAATTTTGTGATGGTAAAAAATTCTTAAAGTGTCGAATCGCTCCTACCCCTTGTGCAACAATCGTTGCAACAACATCACTATGTCGTTTACATGAAAGATTGTGATCTAGATAGAAACCAAGGTATGAGGTTTCCTGCACTTGTTTCACTGGCTCCTTCGCAAACAGAATTTTTCCGTGAATGTCCTGGGGCTCACCTACTCTTGAATATAAAATAAAATTAGTTTTCGCAATATTAACAGCTTAAACTAGTAAAAATATGGAAACTTTTAAAACGTGATTAACCTTCAGAATCAAACTATGTAAACACCGACTAGAAAATGTTAATGCAGTGTCATCATCAAACGAGGTGAGACAGGAACCTGGCAGATAGAACCTCATGTTATCAACATATACCAATTCAAACAGTTCGTGGTAACGAACTGTAAGTAAGGAGCGACCCGGCTCAATAGTAACCAAAACTCTAAAAGCCAAAATTTTGATACCAATAGATACATCAATAGAATCAACTTTTTATGCTGACTTCAAATAAATAAGTTTCATTAAGTTTAGTTTTACCAGTCAAAAGTTACGCGCCTGAGAAAATTTGCCTTATTTTCAAAAAAAGGGGGAAACAACCCCTAAAAGTCATAGAACTTTAATGATAATACACCATCAGATTCAGCGTATCACACAACCCTACTATAGAAGTTTCAAGCTCCTATCTGAAAAATGTGGATTTTTGTTTTTTTTGCCAGAAGAAAGATCACGGATGCGTGTTTATTTGTTTGTTTGTTTTTTTGTTTTTTGTTTTTTTTATTATTATTTTCCCAGGGGTGATCGTATCGATCCAGTAGTCCTAGAATATCGCGAGAGGGCTCATCTGAACGGAAATTAAAAGTTCTAGTGCCCTTTTTAAGTGACCCAAAAAATTGGAGGGCAACTTGGCCCCCTCCCACGCTCTTTTTTTCACAAAGTTACACAATCAAAATTTTGAGATAACCATTTTGTTCAGCATAGTCAAAAATATAACAAATATGGTCTTTGAGGATGATTTAATCCCCCAAAGTCCCAGGGGGATTATTATTATTATTATGAACTTTGCCCGTTGTTTGCATATAGTATTGGTTAATGGGAAGTATACACACGTTTCAGGAGGGATTTTTCCTGGTGGGGGGGGGGGGGGTTCGGAGAAGGGAGTTACGGGTTAGGATATTTTCATGGAGAATGTTTCCTTGGGTGAAGGGACATTTCTATGAAGGGGGCACCGGATTTCCCAGCATTATTTAAAAAAAAAACAATTTTTTTTCTACTGAAAGTAAGGAGCAACATTAAAACTTAAAACAAATAGAAATTATTACGTATATTAGGGGGTTTGCCCCCTAGTCAATACCTCGGCTTTTACGCTAAAGTTTTTTTTAGTACATTCAAAAGAGCTATCTATTCTAATTAACCGGCCTTTGTGATTTCAGGGGTTTGTGATTCGAAAAAAAATTCGAACTTTAGCGTAAAGAGCGAGGTATTGACTAGGGGTAAACTTCCTAATATACGTAATAAAACATACAAATACAGAAGTTCGTTACGTAAGTTAATTCGTAAGTTACGTAAGAACAAAATTTCGAGAAAGCCATTTAGCCAAAAAAGTAAAATTAACGTGCAAATTTCATTCTAATTATTCATGTACGGTGAGCCAAAATCAAAGCTGCATTAATTCAAAAACTTTCAGAAATTAAATAAAAAAATAAGTTTTTTAACTGAGAGTAAGGAGCAACATTAAAAATTAAAAAGAACAGAAATTATTCCGTATATGAAAGGGGCTGTCCCCGCCTCAACGCATCGCTCTTTACGCTAAAGTTTGAATCTGTCAACACAACTTTATTTTTTAAAACAGTAAAAAACTTTAGCGTAAACAGCGAGGCGTTGAGGAGGGGACAGCCCCTTTCATATACGGAATAATTTCTGTTCGTTTTAAGTTTTAATGTCGCAAATTACTTTCAGTTAAAAAAAAACTTGTTTTTTTTTATTTAATACAGCAGAGGACTAAGCACAGAACCTTGGAGGACCTCACAAGCTACAGGAAATGGGGAAGAAGCGACATCATCAATGAAAACATTAATAAACCTACCATTCAAATAATTTTCAAACCGTTTTAAGCATGATGCTTTTATGCCTATACATTCCAATCTTCGCAATGAAATACTAAAATTTACTGTATCAAAAGCTTCTTAAAATCACAGAATACTGTTAGAGGAATTTCGCCCCTTTCTAGACAATTAAATAAAAAAATAAGTTTTTTTTTAACTGAAAGTAAGGAACGACGTTAAAACTTAAAACGAACAGAATTTATTCCGCATATGAAAGGGGCTGTTCCCTCCTCAACGCCTCGCTCTTTACGCTAAAGTTTTTTCATGTTTAAAAAAAATTGAGTTGTGAGAAAGTCAAACTTTAGTGTAAAGAGATAGGCGTTGAGGAGGGGACGTCCCCTTTCATATACGGAATAATTTCTGTTCGTTTTACGTCTTAACGTCGTTCCTTGTCGTTAGACAAGGAACGACGTTAAAAAAAAAAAAAAAAAAAAAAAACTTGTTTTTTTTTATATTTAATTTTCGAAGGTTTTTGAATTAATGCAGGTTTTGATTTTGGCTCACCGTACATGAATAATTAAAACAAAATGTGCATATTAATTTTACTTTTATTTGGTTAAATGGCTTTCTCGAAACTTGTTTGATTTTCTTTACGAACGTTTTTATTAGTAATAAATGTACGTAACTTACGAATTAACTTACGTAACGAACTTCTATATTCATATATTTTTAATACGTATATTAAGGGGTTCGCCCCCTAGTCAATACCTTGCTCTTTAAGCTAAATTTCGAATTTTGATCTAATTCTTTAAAAATGACTGCTTAATCACAAAGGCCGTTAATTAGAATAAGTTGCTCTTATGAAAGTACTAGAAAATCTTTGACTTAAAAAGCGAAGTATTGGCTAGGGGGCGAACCGATTCATATACATAAGATTTTCTGTTCGTTTTAAGTTTTGATGATGCCCCTTACTCTCAGTTGAAAAACTTGTTTTTTTTTTATTAATTTTCTGATCGTTTTTTTTAATAGTGATGGGAAATTCTGCACCCCCTTTATAGCAATGTCTCTTCCCCTTTGAAAACTTCCTTCATGGAAAGATCCTCCAACATAACCCCCGACCCCCCTCCACTATCAGAAAAAAATCCCCCCTGAAAACGTCTGTATACTTTCCAAAAACCAATACTATATGTTAACATGGGGTAAAGTTAATAACTTTCAGCCCTCCCCCCAGGGACTTTGGGGGATTATTTCATCCTAAAAGACATAGTTATCTTATTTTCAACCATGCTGAGCAAAATGGCTATCTCAAAATTTTGATCTGGTGACTTTGGGAAAAAATGAGCGTGGGATGGGGCCTGGTTGCCCTCCATTCTTTGGTCACTTAAAAAAAACCCTTGAACTTTTAATTTCCATTGAAATGAGCCCTTCCACGATATTCTAGGACCACTGGGTCGATACGATCACCCCTAGGAAAAAAACAAATAAACACACATCCGTGATCTTTCTTCTGGCAAAAAATGCAAAATTCCACATTTTTGTAGATGGGAGCTTGAAACCTCTACAGTAGGGTTCTCTGATACGCTGAATATGATGGTGTAATTTTCATTAAGGTTCTCGTATAATTTTTAGGGGGTCTCTCCCATTTTTTTTCGAAAATCAGCCTAATTTTCTCAGGCGCATAACTTTTGATGGGTAGGACTAAACTTGATGAAACTTATATATTTGAAATCAGCATTAAAATTGAATTCTTTTAATGTATCTATTGGTATCAAAATCCCGTTTTCTAGGGTTTCGGTTACCATTGAGCCGGGTCGCTTCTTACTTACAGTTCGTTACCACGAACTGTTTGATTATTTACGAAATCAGCTATGTGAATAGCAGCATGACTAGTAGAGTGATTTCTGCAAAAACCAAACTGCGTCTCACTTAGTAGGCCATGCTTCGTAAGATGACCATAAAGGCGTTGGTGGACCACTTTCTCAAGTATCTTGGAGAACAATGACAATATTGAGATTGGTCTCCAGTTGCTCATATCTGACTTCAAACCTCCTTTGAACAGAGGTATTACTTTAGCTTCTTTCAAGGCATCTGGGAAGGTGCCTATTGTCAGGTATATGTTAATAATGTGAAGCAAGGAAGGGAGTAGATATATTATTATAGCTTTAAATGTCCTTAGATTTACACCGTCAATCCCAGCAGAATTTTGTTTAATATTCTTAACAATTCTTATAACCTCATCACTTGTAAATTTTTCAAACCGAAACTCCAATCCTTCCCCTCGATCATCCACAAATTCATCTGAAAGAATTTTTTTTTAATCATTTCTAGCACCCTGAAAAAATGAACTGAAGATCTTTTGAATAAAAATGATTTTTGAATAAAAATGACCGAAATGATTTGCGACAACAACTTTGTCACTTACAGACGTGCCATGAATGTTAATACGTGGAGAATGGCTGCAATTTTTTCTTCTCATGAATTCATTAATAACCTGCCACGTTGCCTTAGTATCACCCTTGTGCTCGCTGAACTTTTCACTAAAATACCTCTTTGTAGCATGGCGTTGCATAAAGTTTACTCTATTTCTTGCCTTTCTGAACTCCTCGGAATCAGTCAGAGCATGAGTATTTAGAGGTTGTTCGTATAGCAGATTTTTTTTTTTTTTATTTCTCTCACTTATGATTTGGTCAGTCATTCATGATTTTCGGGGTTCATATTTCTTCTGTCTTACAACTCGTAAGGGACACGTTTTATCATAAATCGGCTGTTAAATAGACATGAATTTATTGTAAGCAAGGGAAGAATCGTCAGTTATTTCCAACACAGTGTCCCGGCTGAGATAGCTCAGTTCCTCGGCAAATTTAGTCAGGTTTTCTTTCTTAAGTGCACGCACAATTATTCTCTTTGACCTAGTATAAACTTTTTTAAGGCAAGTCAACTGAGTCACAACTGGGAGATGGTCTGAACCGGGATGCACAACCACATCTGCGCAACTATGATTCAAATAAGCAGAACCAACAAAAATATTATCAATCAGAGTAGCCGAGTGACTTGATATACGGGTTGGAACACAAGCTAAGGGGTAAAGATCATTTGCTATCATATAATTAAAGATGTCCAAATTAACAGCTGTAAGATTTAAGAGGTTATAGTTAAAATCGCCCATACACATGAAATCCAAACCTGTAGAAGAAATACATCGAAGCAGCCCATCAAGACCATCGATAAACTCCTCCAGGCGAGCACTGGGCGGCTTTTACACCATACTAATCGAAATTCTTTTTTAGACCTCAATTTCAAAAGAAAAACTTTCAATCTTACCTTGAATCCGAACCCCCAAATCATCTCTGATTACATACTTTAAACTTTTCTTTATTAAAAATCAAAATCCAACACGGTTCATAGATATTCGGTTCCTTACTTCAAAATAACAGCCTGGAAAAAAGCCGAGAGAGATTGGCCAGAATTTAGAAATGTTTCACATTTTTCACCAGCACTGGAGCCACCGTGCTCGGTGTTTGCGTATTTGACGTGGCGTTTAAGAGGTTTAACCGATTCACCGCTAACACTTGCGTAGATGACACACTGCTGACTCCCATTCGTTGTATAACGTTGAGTACTGTTGAGCCTAGACTAGTCTAAGGATTTTGCTTTACACAAAAAAACACCAACGAATCAAGAAGCTTCTCCTGTTCAAAATCATCAAATTTTGCTCAACACTCTCAATTGTACGATCCAGAGACTCGATCTGGCTTCTCAAATTGTCTAAAAAATTTTGTACTTTTTTGAACTTCCAACTATGCTCAAGGGTAATGGGCTGCTGTGATCAGATCTTTAGCTTCAGAAAGGTCCTAGAACATCGCTTCAAACACCAGCAGGGGACAATCCAAATCTTTATCGATTTCATCACGGCTTTTGACTCGGTCCATCGGGACGCCATATGGGTCGCAATGAGGGAGGACGGAGTCCCTGAGAAGATCATCAGACTATTGAAGGCATACTACGATAGAACCAAGACCCAAGTTAGAGCTGATAGTAAGCTTCCGGATCTAGTCCTGATTGAGAAGAGTATACGTCAAGGATGTGTTCTGTCACCGACCTTATTAAACTTCATCATTGATTGGATTCTCGTGGTCCTCGACAAGTAATAAGGTGTGGAAGTAAGCCCGTCCTTCTCAGTCAAGGATCTTGATTACGCTGATGATGTGGATATACTTGCTTAGTCTGTTACAGATGCCCAGGCCATGATTAATGAAGGAACAAGTAGAGCACTTTTGACTGGCCTCCAAATAAGTCTACCAAAGACGAAAACCCTGAGGGCAGATGGGATGGATAGCACCCCTGAGATCCTAAATGGTAGTCAAATCGAGGACGATCAGTCGTTTAAATACCTTGACTCAATGATAAATGCAACTGGGGAATCATCAGAGGAGATCCGGAATCGCAAATCTTCACTATAGAACGTCTTTCTGCAGTTAAAGAACTCACTTTGGAAACGTAGCGGAATCTTTCCATCCACAAAGCTCCGAGCCTACGAAGCCATGGTACTCTCTGTTTTTCTCTATGGGTGTGAAACTTGGTCACTGAAAGCAGTGGAAGTGTCAAACATGGACGCATTCCATCACAAATGCCTGCGATATATACTAGGCATTCGCCTCTCAGACAGAGATTCGAACAAAAAGGTTAGGAGAAGAGGTTGGGATCACCCACTTGTCTCTGATGTTGTAAAACTGAGGCATCTGAGGTGGTTTGGCCACGCCATGTGGAGATCAGAAGAGCATATTACTAAAAAATGCCTCAAATGCCTTCCACTACCAATATGGAAGATGAAAACAGGAGGACAGAAGAAAACATGGCTTGCGGCAGTTAAGGCTGACCTAGAGCCTATTGGGTGCTTCTGAAAATTTGGGTGACGCTGGGATCGTCACTGGCTTGAAATTATGGATCCTGCCACCCTCGAGCGAAATCTCTGGAAAGAAACTTGTCGTCGTCTGCTGGGCGCCACGATGAGCCTGGATGTGGTTTGAACGTGCAACAAGTACAAGTACAGTGAGTATCGAAGGTGTTGTCGTAAAAACTACGAAAAGGGTTCATTCCATTGGAAATTGAAAGGGCTAGTGCTCTTTTTAATAGTCGAAAGCGATTGGAGGGCAGATAACCCCCTCCCATGCCCACCATTTTCCCAAACACATCCAATCAAAATTTTTAGATAGTCATTTGTTCAACGATTTTGAAAAGGTCCGGAAATTATGTATTTGAGGATAATAACCCCCCTACATCCCCCAAGGCAAGGTTGTAGTTATGCCCTTGAGGCATATAAGGTATATATAGAAAGGGTGATCATATAAATCTCGGAGGGGGCTCATTGGATTAGTAATCAAAAGTCCTAGTGCCCTTTTTGAGATTCAGAGCGATCGGAGGGTGGATAACCCCCCCCCCCTCACACCTCGTGCATCTGATAAAAATTTTGAGAGGGCCATTTGTTGTCGTAGAAAATTCGAAAAGAGCTCATTCCATTGGGAATTCAAAGGGCTTGTGCCCTTTGTCTAAGATAAGCAGCAGTGACTACTCTTCGTATTAGGTTCGAAATGCGATAATTGTGACTTTCGGCGTCTAGGAATGAACTGAGTATTTTTGTTCTATGTTTTTATTTGTTAACCCACAGAGCTTGAAAGTTAAAAATTAAAAAGATGATGAGAAATCTATGAATAGTTCAATCACCTGGTCTACGCCCATTTAAAAGGAATTAAAAATACCTGATTTTTCCGGAGTTTTGTGTGGTGCTACCAGACTTAGTAATGAAATGAACCATAAATGCGAACTGACATTCAAATTCATCTAGTAGATGCCCTGGAAAATAAAACGCACTATAGTATTATACAGTATTTAATACAATTTGAAAATATAACCTAATCTTTCTAGCTCATGTCTTCAACCACATTTTAGATCTCGCCTTCCTCAAGTCTCCCTTCCTTGAGCCAAATTCTCACATCACTGAATTCATCGAATTTTGTTAATTTCGAAAGTAGTACTAGGCAGTTGGAGCTAAAACATAAAGTCTCAATCAGTGCGATTTTATTGCTAAGGATTTATCCAAATTAGGTTCAAACTACTTAAAATAAAATTGAAAAAATTAAGCAAATACTTCTAAAACGTGAAAATCAACAAAACCCTGTCTTAGTATATCATTAAATAAAAAAATCGTTTTTTTAACTGAGAGGAAGGAGCGACGTTAAAACTTAAAACGAACAGAAATTACTCCGTATATGAAATGGGCTGTCCCCTCTTCAACGCCTCGCTCTTTACGCTAAAGTTTTTTATTGTTTAAAAAATAAAGTTATGGGAAAGTCAGACATTAGTGTAAAGAGCGAGGCGTTGAGGAGGGGACAGCCCCTTTCATATACGGAATAATTTCTGTTCGTTTTAAGTTTTAACGTCGCTCTTTACTTTCAGTTAAAAAAAAAACTTGTTTTTTTTTATTTAATTTTTAAATGTTTTTGAGTTAATGCAGATTTTTATTTTGGCTCACTGTACATGAATAATCAATACCAAATTTGCATATTAATTTTACTTTTATTTGGTTAAATGGCTTTCTCGAACTTTGTTTAGTTTTATTTACGAACGATTTTACTAGTAATAAATATACGTAACTTACGAATTAACTTACGTAACGAACTTCTATATTCATACATTTTTGATACGTATATTAGGAAGTACGACCCCTAGTCAATACCTCGCTTTTTACGCTAAAGTTCGAATTTTGTTCCAGTTCTTTAAAAATAACCCCTTAATCACACAAACCGTTAATTAGAATGAATAGCTCTTATGAAAGTACTAAAAAATCTTTCGCAGAGTGAGGTGGTGACTAGGGGGTGAACCCAATCATATACGTAATATTTTCTGTTCGTTTTAAGTTTTGATGTTGCTCCTTACTTTCAGTTGAAAAAACTTGTTTTTTTTATTTAATTTCTGATCATTTTTTTTTTTAATAATGCTGGGAAATCCAGCGCCCCCTTCATAGCAATGTCCCTTCCCACATGAAAACTTCCTCCATGTAATGATCCTCCCACAAAACCCCCCACCCCCCCCCCCCCCACTACCAGAAAAAATCCCCCTGAAAACGTCTGTATACTTCCCAATAACCAATACTATATGTTAACATTGGGTAAAGTTCCTAACTTTCAGCCCTCCCCCCGGGGACTTTAGGGGATTAAGTCATCCTAAAAGACATAGATATAATATTTTTGACCCTGTTGAACAAAATGGCTATCTCAAAATTTTAATCAGGTAACTTAGGGGAAAAAATGAGCGTGGGACGGGGCCCTAATGCCATCCATTTTTTTGGTCACTTAAAAAGGGCACTACAAATTTTAATTTCGTTTCCAATGAGCCCTCCCACGATATTCTAGGACAACTGGGTTGATACGATCATCCCTGGGAAAAAAAAACACATAAACACGCATCCGTGATCTTTCTTCTGGCAAAAAATACAAAATTGCACATTTTGCAGATAGGAGCTTGAAACCTCTACAGTAAGGTTCTCTGATACGCTGTTCTGATCTTGTGACTTTCACTAAGGTTCTATATTTTTTAGGAGGTCTGTCCCCCTTTTTTCAAAAATCAGCCAAGTTTTCTTAGGCGCGTAACATTTGATAGGTAGGACTAAACTTGATGAAACTGATGTATTTCAAATCAACATTAAAATCTGATTCCTTTAATGTGTCTATTGGTATCAAAATCCCGTTTCTTAGAGTTTTGGTTACTATTGAGCCGGGTCGCACCTTACTTACAGTTCGTTACCACGAACTGTTTGAAAGTTCGAATTTTGTTCCAATTTTTTTAAAATGACTCCGTAATCACAAAGGCCATTAATTAGAATAAATAGCTCTTATGAAAGTACTAAAAAATCTTTGGCTTAAAGAGCGGGGTATTGACTAGGGGGCGAACCCAATCATATGCGTAATAATTTCTGTTCGTTTTAAGTTTTGATGTTGCTCCTTACTTTCAGCTAAAAAACTTGTTGTTTTTTATTGAATTTTTGATCGTTTTTTTTTAAATAACGCTGGAAACTCTGGCGCCCCCTTCATAGCAATGTCCCTTTCCCAATGAAAACTTCCTCCATGGAAAGATCCTTCCACATAGCCCCCCGGTCCCCCACTACCAGAAAAATCCCCCTTGAAAACGTCTGTATACTTCCCAATAACTAATACTATATGTTAACATTGGGTGAAGTTCATAACTTTCAGTCCTCCCCCAGGGGACTTTGGGGGATTAACTCATCCTAAAAGGCATAGTTATTATATTTTCGACCATGCTGAACAAAATGGCTATCTCAAGATTTTGATCGGGTGACTTTGAGAAAAAATGAGCGTGGGAGGGGGCCTAGTTGCCCTCTATTTTTTTTTTTTTTGCTTAAAAAGGGCACTAGAACTTTTAGTTTCCGTTCGAATGAGCCCTCTCTCGATATTCTAGGACCACTGGGTCGATACGACCACCCCTGAAAAAAAAATAAACACGCATCCGTGATCTTTCTTCTGGCAGAAAATACAAAATTCCACATTTTGCCAGATAGGAGCTTGAAATCTCTAAAGCAGGGTTGCCCCTTTCTCAATACCTCCCTATGTATGCTAAGTTTTGACTCTTTGTCCCAATTCTTTATTAAGGACTTCTGAAACACAAGGGCCATTCCATTAGAACAATATGAAGCTTTTTTGAAAAATGTTAAAAAATTTAGCGTGAAGATCGAGGGATTGAGGAGGAGGTAGCACCCCTCATATACACAATAACTTCTGTTCGTCTTAAGTTTCGATGCTGCTCCTTACTTTCAGTTGAAAAGCTTTTTTTTAATTTAATTTAAAGCAACAAACATGTTAGTAGAGTAAGAGGTACCATTTTGCTTGCCTGTATAGCAATTCCTATGTTATTTGCGTACGGCACGTTCCATGGTAGCTTTCCAAGGCATAGTCTACAGCCAGCGGTTATTTGGCGGTGTATAATGTCCTCAAAGAGGTTTTTTTTCTGTTTTTGTCGTCAATTACACAATGAATTTAGGTCATGAGTTCACATACACATTCTTAAAACTAGACGTGATTAAACACGTTATAAAACTATGTGCTATTTGCTTATGACCTGTTGGTACCATTCCAAACGAGTGGGGATTCCCCGCCTGTTCCTAAATATTGCCACAAAGATAACAGTATGAACGGGGGATTCCCCGCACAAATTTGTTTCAACTCCAAGTTTTTTTTCAACCAGAGGGGTTTTTTGAAAGCATAGTGTGTACATGTGTGTAGGCTTTGTTATTAAGTACTTGGACACTACAATCAGAATTGTTTGATCGACATTTAAAAAGGGGTAATGAGATTTGCGAATTGGAATAAAAAAATTTTAACTAGAAATGGCTGAAAAGTATTTTGGGGGAGATGGGGTGATTGTGTACTGCATAATACACATGTGATGTTTGGACAGTGTTCTCAGTTTAAAATAGTTTAACGTTCCCTTCGTTCCCCCATATCTGAGGGCAGGGGAGGGGGGGGGGGTCAATTTTGGAGGGAAAATAAAAAATACTCAGAATCGAAAATAAAGCGTGATCTGCCTCAAGGGGAAGGCTCAGAGGCCCTTCGTTCACCCATTTCTGAGGGCAGGGGAGGGGGGGGTCAATTTTGGAGGGAAAACAAAAAATACTCAGAATCTAAAATAAATGGGATCTGCCTGACGGGGACGGCTCAGAGGCCCTTCCTTCACCCATTTCTGAGGGGAGGGGAGGGGGGGGGGTCAATTTTGGAGGGAAAACCAAAAATACTCAGAATCGAAAATAAATGGGATCTGCCTCAAGGGGAAGGCTCAGAGGCCCTTCATTCTCCCATTTCTGAGGGCAGGGGAGGGAGAGGGGTCAATTTTGGAGGGAAAACCAAAAAATACTCAGAATCGAAAATAAATGGGATCTGCCTCAAGGGCGAGGCTCAGAGGGCCCTCCTTCTACCATTTCTGAGGGTTCGTTCCCCCATTTCTGAGGGCAAGGGGGGGGGGGTTCAATTTTGGAGGGAAAACTAAACATACTCAGAATCGAAAATAAATGGGATCTGCCTCAAGGGGAAGGCTCAGAGGCCCATCGTTCCCCCAGTTCTGCGGGCAGGGGCGGGGGAGTCAATTTTGTAGGGAAAAACTAAAATGATCAGAATCGAAAATAAAAGGGATCCGCACCAAGGGGCCAGGCTCAGAGGCCCTTTATTCCCCCCTGTGTGAGGGCAGGGGAGGGGGGGGGGGTAAATTTTTTAGGGTAAAAAAAAAATACTCAGACTCGACAATAACAGAGATAAGCCGCAAGGGCACGGTTCAGGGGCCCCTTCTTATCCTTCAAAAAAAGTTTTAACAAGAAATGTCTGAAAAGTATTTTTTTGGGGGATGGAGCGATGACAGATTGGATGTCTCAGACTGCTGATAGTACTGTACCGTGGTACGAATTGCTTGTAAAAAACCCAAATGAATTAGTTGAAAATAACGTTTTAAAAAGAAATGTCTGAATAGTTTTTTTTTTGGGGGGTGGGGGCGATGACAGAGTGGATGTCTTAGACTAGTTATAGTGCTGTACTCTGGCATGAATTGTTTTCGAAAACCCGGATGAATTAGTTTAAAATAAACTTTTAACAAGAAATGTCTGAAAAGTATTTTTTTGGGGGGGGGGGGGTGAGGGCGATGACAGAGTGGATGTCTTAGACTAGTTATAGTACTGTACTGTTGTACGAATTGCTTGTGAAAAACCCGGATGAATTACTTGAAAATAAAGTTTTAACAAGAAATGTCTGAAAAGTATTTTTTTGGGAGATGGGACGATGACAGAGTGGATGTCTTAGACTAGTGATAGTACTCTACTGTGGTACGAATTGCTTTCGAAAACCCGGATGAATTAGTTGAAATAAAGTTTTAACAAGAAATGGCTGAAAAGTATTTTTTTTGGGGGGTGGGGGCGATGACAGAGTGGATGTCTTAGACTAGTTATAGTGCTGTACTCTGGCATGAATTTCTTTCGAAAACCTGGGTGAATGAGTTGAAATAAATTTTTAACAAGAAATGCTTTCGAAAACCCGGATGAATTATTTGAAATAAAGTTTTAAAAAGAAAGGTCTGAAAAGTTTTTTTTTGTGGGGGGGGGGGCGATGACAGAGGGAGTGCTGTACTCTGGCATGAATTGCTTTCGAAAACCCGGATCAATTAGTTGAAATAAATTTTTAACAATAAAGGTCTGAAAATTATTTTTTTCGGGGGTTAGGGGCGATGACAGAGGGGATGTCTTAGACTAGTTATAGTTCTGTACTCTGGCATAAATTGCTTTATAAAAGCCGGATGAATTAGATGAAATAAAGTTTTAACAAGAAATGTCTGAAAATTATATTTTTTTGGGGGGTGGGAGCGATAACAGAGGGGATGTCTTAGACTAGTTATAGTGCTGTACTCTGGTATGAATTGCTTTCGAAAACCCGGATGAATTAGTTGAAAATAAAGTTTTAACAAGAAATGTCTGAAAAGTATTTTTTTGGGGGGATGAGGGCGATGACAGTGGATGTCTTAGACTAGTTATAGTGCTGTACTGTGGTATGAATTGCTTGTGAAAACCCCGGATGAATTAGTTGAAAATAAAGTTTTAACAAGAAATGTCTGAAAAGTATTTTTGGGGGGGATGGGGCGATGACAGAGTGGATGTCTTAGACTAGTGATAGTGCTGTACTGTATTACGAATTGCTTTCGAAAACCCGGCTTAATTAGTTGAAAATAAAGTTTTAACAAGAAATGTCTGAAAAGTTTTTTGTTTTTTTTTGTTAAACATAATTGGATGAAATAAAATCGGAAGTTTTAAAATCACAAATCAAGGTCAGTAAATAATTCCTTTGTTTTTTTTTGTTTTTTTTGTTAAACACGATTGGCTGAAATAAAAGCGGAACTTTTAAAATCACAACAACTAAAGGTCAGTAAATAATTCCTTTGTTGTTTTTTTTTTTTGTTAAACACGAGCTATTGTATAAAATAATTTCAAAGTACCAAGTCACATGATAGTTACGCTTTTGTAGAAAATAGTTTCAAAGTACCAAGTCATATTATAGTTACGCTATTATAGAAAATAATTTCAAAGTACAAAGTCACATTATACTTACGCTATTGTAGAAAATAATTTCAAACTAACAAGTCACATGATAGTAAAGCTATTATAGAAAATAATTTAAAAGCAACAATTCAAATGATAGTTACGCTATTGTAGAAAATAATTTCAAAGTACCAAGTCACATTATAGTTAAGCTATTTTAGAAAATAATTTCAAACTACCAAGTCACATGATAGTTACGCTTTTGTAGAAAATAATTTCAAAGTACCAAGTCACATGATAGTTACGCTTTTGTAGAAAATAATTTCAAAGTACCAAGTTACATGATAGTTACGCTATTGTAGAAAATAATTTCAAAGTACCAAGTCACATGATAGTTACGCTATTGTAGAAAATAATTTCAAAGTACCAAGTCACATTATAGTTACGCTATTGTAGAAAATAATTTCAAACTACCAAGTCACATGATAGTTACGCTTTTGTTGAAAATAATTTCAAAGTACCAAGTCACATGATAGTTACGCTTTTGTAGAAAATAATTTCAAAAGTACCAAGTCACATTATAGTTAAGCTATTGTAGAAAATAATTTCAAAGTACCAAGTCACATTATAGTTACGCAATTGTAGAAGATAATCTCAAAGTACCAAGTCACATGATAGTTACGCTATTATGGAAAATAATTTCAAAGTACCAAGTCACATTATAGTTACGCTATTTTAGAAAATAAATTCAAACTACCAAGTCACATGATAGTTACGCTTTTGTAGAAAATAATTTCAAAGTACCAAGTCACATTATAGTTACGCTATTGTAGAAAATAATTTCAAAGTACCAAGTCACATGATAGTTACGTTTTTGTAAAAAATAATTTCAAAGTACCAAGTCAAATGATAGTTAAGCTACTGTAGAAAATTATTTCAAAGTACCAAGTCACATGATAGTTACGCTATTGTAGTAAATAATTTCAAAGTACCAAGTCACATGATAGTCACGGTATTGTAGAAAATAATTTCAAAGCACCATGTCACATTATAGTTACGCTATTGTAGAAAATAATTTCAAAGTACCAAGTCACATGATAGTTACGCTATTATAGAAAATAATTTCAAAGTACCAAATCACATGATAGTTACGCTATTATAGAAAATAATTTCAAAGTATCAAGTCACATTATAGTTACGCTATTGTAGAAAATAATTTCAAAGTACCAAGTCACATGATAGTTACGCAATTTTAGAAAATAATGTCAAACTATCAACTCACATTATAGTTACGCTATTGTAGAAAATCATTTCAAAGTACCAAGTCACATTATAGTTACGCTATTGTAGAAAATAATTTCAAAGTACCAAGTCACATGATAGTTAAGCTTTCGTAGAAAATAATTTCAAAGTACCAAATCACATGATAGTTACACTATTTTAGAAAATAATTTCAAATTACCAAGTCATATGATAGTTACGCTATTTTAGAAAATAATTTCAAAGTACCAAGTCACATGATAGTTACGCTATTGTAGAAAATAATTTCAAAGTACCAAGTCACATGATAGTTAGGCTTTTGTAGAAAATAATTTCAAAGTACCAACTCACATGATAGTTACGCTATTGTAAAATTTAATTTCAAAGTACCAAGTAACATTATAGTTTCGCTTTTGTATAGAATAATTTCAAAGTACCATGTCACATGATGGTTACACTTTTGTAGAAAATAATTTCAAAGTACCATGTCACATGATAGTTACGCTTTTGTAGAAAATAATTTCAAAGTACCAAGTCAAATGATAGTTACGCTTTTGTAGAAAATAATTTCAAAGTACCATGTCACATGATAGTTACGATTTTGTAGAAAATAATTTCAAAGTACCAAGTCACATGATAGTTACGCTGTTATAAATAATAATTTCAAAGTACCAAGTCACATGATATTTACGCTATTATAGAAAATAATTTCAAAGTACCAAGTCACAGTATAGTTAAGTTATTGTAGAAAATAATTTCAAAGTACCAAGTCACATGAAAGTTAATCTTTTGTAGAAAATAATTTCAAAGTTCCAACTCACATTATAGTTAGGCTATTATAAAAAATAATTTCAAAGTACCAAGTCAAATTATAGTTACGCTATTGTATAAAACAATTTCAAAGTACCATGACACACATTATTTACGATATTGTAGAAAATACATTCAAATAACAAAGTAAATGAATAGTTACTCGTTTAAATAAAATAATTTAATAGTAAAAAGTAAAATGTTATATACGCTATTATAGAATAAAAATTAAAACTACCAATTCACATGATAGTTACGATTTTGTAGAAAATAATTTCAAATTACCAAATCACATGATAGTTACGCTCTTATAGAAAATATATTCAAAGTACCATCTCAAATGATAGTTACGCTTTTGTATAAAAAAATTTGAAAGTACCATGTAACATGATAGATACGCTATTGTAGAAAATAATTTCAAAGTACCAAGTCACATGATAGTTAGGCTTTTGTAGAAAATAATTTCGAAGTACCAAGTCACATGATAATTACGCTATTTTAGAAAATAATTCCAAAGTACCAAGTTTCATTATAGTTACACTATTGTAGAAAATAATTTGAAAGTACCAAGTCACATGATAGTTACGCTTTTGTAGAAAATAATTTCAAAGTACCATGTCACATGATAGTTACGCTTTTGTAGAAAATAATTTCAAAGTACCAAGTCACATGATAGTTACGCTTTTGTAGAAAATAATTTCAAAGTACCATGTCACATGATAGTTACGCTTTTCTAGAAAATAATTTCAAAGTACCAAGTTACATGATAGTTACGCTATTATAGAAAATAATTTCAAAGTACAGCGTAAACTGAGATATAAGCAAATATAGAAAAAGATTTCAAAGCACAATGTAACATAATAGTTATGTTATTGAAGAAATTGATTTAGTATTGCATTGTGACGATATAGTTAAACTATAGTGCAGAATCATTTCAAAGTACAAAGTCACAGGATAGTTACTATATTTTACAAAATAATTTCAAAGTACCATGTCACATGATATTTACGCTATTGTAGAAAATAATTTCAAAGTACCAAGTCACATGATAGTTACGCTTTTGTAGAAAATAATTTCAAAGTAAAAAGTCACATGATAGTTACGCTATTATAGAAAATAATTTCAAAGTACCAAGTCACATGATAGTTATGCTATTTTAGAAAATAATTTCAAACTGCCAAGTCACAGGATAGTGAAGCTTTTTTAGAAAATAATTTAAAACTACCATGTCACATGTTCGTTTTAATACTACAGAAAATGAATTTTATGTACAAATTCACATGATAGTTATAATTTTATGGAACACTTTTTCGTAAGACAATATTTAATGATATCTGATCTATAATGAAAAATAATTTCAAAGTAAACAGTCACAGGGTAGTTACTCTTTTGTTGAAAATAATTTCAAAGTAAAATTTCATATGATAGTTATGCTTTTGTAGAAAATAATATCAAAATACCAAGTCACATGATAGTTACGTTAATATAGAAAATAATTTAAAAGTACCAAGTCACATGATAGTTACGCTATTGTAGAAAATAATTTCAAAGTACCAAGTCACATGATAGTTACGCTTTTGTAGAAAATAATTTCAAAGTACCAAGTCACATGATAGTTACGCTATTATAGAAAATAATTTCAAAGTACCAAATCAAATGATAGTTACTCTGTTTTAGAAAATAATATAAAAATACCAAGTCAAATGATAGTTACGCTATTTTAGAAAATAATTGTAAAGTACCATGTGACATAATAGTTACGCGATTTTAGAAAATATTTTAAAATTACCAAGTAACATGATAGTTTCGCTATTATAGAAAATAATTTCAAAGTACCAAGTCACATGATAGTTACTCTATTATAGAAAATAATTTCAAAGTACCATGTCACATTATAGTTACGCTATTGTAGAAAATAATATCAAAGTACCAAGTCACATTATAGTTAAGCTATTGTAGAAAATAATTTCAAAGTACCAAATCACATTATAGTTACGCTATTTTAGAAAATAATATCAAAGTACCAAGTCACATGATAGTTATGCTATTGTAGAAAATAATTTCAAAGTACAAAGTCACATGATAGTTACGATATTATAGAAAATCATTTCAAAGTAACAATTCAAAGGATAGTTACGATATTGTAGAAAATAATTTCAAATTAACAATACACATGCTAGTTAAGCTATTGTATAAAATAATTTCAAACTAACAAGAAACATGATAGTTACGCTATTTTATAAAATGATTTAAAAGTAACAAGTCAAATGATAGTTACGCTCTTGTAAAAAATAATTTCAAATTATCAAGTCAAATTATAGTTACGCTTTTATAGACAATAATTTCAAATTACCGAGTCACATCATATTTGAACTATTCTATAAAATAATTTCAAAGTAACAAGTCACATGATATTTAAGCTATTGTAGAAAATAATTTCAAAGTACCAAGTCACATGATAGTTACGCTATTGTAGAAAATAATTTCAAAGTACCAAGTCACATTATACTTACTCTTTTGTATAAAATAATTTCAAAATACCAAGTCAAATGATAGTTACACTATTGTAGAAAATAATTTCAAAGTTCCAATTCGCATTATAGTTAGGCTATTGTAGAAAATAATTTCAAAGTACCAAGAAATTTAATTCAGGAAATTTTTTTTTCATAATTTCCTGAATTAAATTTCTTGGTACTTTGAAATAATTTTCTACAAGAGCGTAACTATCATGTGACTTTTTACTTCGAAATTGTTTTATACAGAAGCTTAAACATGATGTGAGATTGTAAATGGAAATAATTGTCTGTAATAGCGTCACTCTCCTACGGCGTGGTACTTTTAAATTCTTTTATACAAAAGTGTAGGTATCATGAGACTTGTTCCTTTTAGCTTAGTTTATACACTAACGTAAATATAAGGTGACTTTGTACTTTGAAATTATTTTCTACAATAGCGTAACTATCATGTGACTTGGTACTTTGAAATTATTTTTTACAATAGCGTAAATATCATATGACTTGGTATTTTGAAATTATTTTCTACAATAGCGTAACTATTATGTGACTTGGTACTTTGAAATTTTTTTCTATAATAGCGTAACTATCATGTGACTTGGTACTTTGAAATTATTTTCTACAATAGAGTAACTATTATGTGACTTGGTACTTTGAAATTATTTTCTACAATAGCGTAACTATCATGTGACTTGGTACTTTGAACTTATTTTCTATAATAACGTAACTATCATGTGACCTGGTACTTTGAAATTATTTTCTACAATAGCGTAACTATAATGTGACTTGGTACTTTGAAATTATTTTCTATAATAGCGTAACTATCATGTGACTTTGTACTATGAAATTATTTTCTAAAATAGCGTAACTATAATGTGACTTGGTACTTTGAAATTATTTTCTACAATAGCGTTACTATAATGTGACTTGGTACTTTGAAATTATTTTCTATAATAGCGTAACCATCATGTGACTTGGTACTTGGAAATTATTTTCTATAATAGCGATACTATCATGTTACTTGGTACTTTTAAATTATTTTATACAATATCGTAACTATTATGTCACATGGTACTTTGAAATTATTTTCTATAATAGAGGAACTATCATTTGACTTGGTACTTTTAAATTATTTTCTATAATATCTTAAGTATCATTTTACTTGTTACTTTGTAATTATTTTCTATTATAGCTTAACTATCATGTTACTTGGTAGTTTGAAATTATTTTCTAAAAAAGCGTAACTATCATGTGACTTGGTACTTTGAAATTATTTTCTACAAAAGCGTAACTATCATGTGACTTGGTACTTTGAAATTATTGTCTACAATAGCGTAACTATCATGTGACTTGGTACTTTGAAATTATTTTCTATAATAACGTAATTATCATGTGACTTGGTACTTTGAAATTATTTTCTACAAAGGCATGACTATCATGTGACTTGGTACTTTGAAATTATTTTCTACAATAGCATAACTATCATGTTACTTGGTACTTTGAAATTATTTTCTATAATAGCGTAACTATCATGTGACTTGGTACTTTGAAATTATTTTCTATAATAGCTTAACTATCCTGTGACTTGGTACTTTGAAATTATTTTCTATAATAGCGTAACTATCATGTTAGTTGGTACTTTGAAATTATTTTCTACAAAAGCGTAACTATCATGTGACTTGTTACTTTGAAATTATTTTCTAAAATATAATAACTATAATGTGACTTGTTAATTTGAAATTATTTTATAAAATAGAGTAACTATCATGTGACTTGGTACTTTGAAATTATTTTCTACAAAAGCGTAACTATCATGTGACTTGGTACTTTGAAATTATTTTCTATAATAGCGTAACTATCATGTGACTTGGTACTTTGAAATTATTTTTTATAATAACGTAACTATCATGTGACTTGGTACTTTGAAATTATTTTCTACAAAAGCGTAACTATCATGTGACTTTGTACTTTGAAATTATTTTCTACAATATCGTAACTATAATGTGACTTGGTACTTTGAAATTATTTTCTACAATAGCGTAACTATCATGTGACTTGGTACTTTGAAATTATTTTCTACAAGAGCGTAACTCTCATGTGACTTGGTACTTTGAAATTATTTTCTACAAAAGCGTAACTATCATGTGACTTGGTACTTTCAAATTATTTTCTACAAAAGCGTAACTATCATGTGACTTGGTACTTTGAAATTATTTTCTACAAAAGCGTAACTATCATGTGACAAGGTACTTTATAATTATTTTCTACAAATGTGTAACCATCATGTGACTTGGTACTTTGAAATTATTTTCTACTAAAGCGTAACTATAATGTTACTTGGTACTTTGAAATTATTTCCTACAATAGCGTAACTATCATGTGTCTTGGTACTTTGAAATTATTTTCTACAAAAGCCTAATTATCATGTGACTTGGTACTTTGAAATTATTTTCTACAATAGCGTAACTATCATATGACTTGGTACTTTGAAATTATTTTCTACAATAGCGTAACTATAATGTGACTTGGTACTTCGAAATTATTTTCTACAATAGCGTAACTATAATGTAAATTGGTACTTTGAAATTATTTTCTACAAAAGCGTAACTATCATGTGACTTGGTATTTTGAAATTATTTTCTACAATAGAGTAAGTATCATTTGACTTTGTATTTTGAAATTATTTTCTACAATAGATTAAATATCATTAGACTTGTTAGTTTGAAATTATTTTCTGCAAAAGCGTAACTATCATGTGACTTGGTACTTTGAAATTATTTTCTACAAAAGCGTAACTATAATGTGACTTGGTACTTTGAAATTATTTTCTACAATAGCGTAACTATAATGTGACTTGATAGTTTGAATTTATTTTCTACAAAAGCGTAACTATCATGTGACTTGGTACTTTGAAATTATTTTCTACAATAGCGTAACTATCATGTGATTTGGTACTTTGAAATTATTTTCTACAATAGCGTAACTATCATGTGACTTGGTACTTTGAAATTATTTTCTACAATAGCGTAACTATAATGTTACTTGGTACTTTGAAATTATTTTCTACAATAGCGTAACTATCATGTGACTTGGTACTTTGAAATTATTTTCTAAAACAGCGTAACGATAATGTTATTTTGCACATCGATACTATTTTCTACGATGGCGTAACAATATAAGGACATGGTGATTTATAATGTCTGTCTACAGTAGCTTAACAATCATGTAATATTGTCCTAGGAACTAGTTTTCTAATAAAGCGTGAAAATCAAGAGACATGGTACTTTGTAATTATTTTTTACAATAGTGTAACTATCATGTGACTTGGTATTTTGAAATTATTTTATACAATAGCGTAACTATAATGTGACTTGGTACTTTGAAATTATTTTCTACAATAGCGTAACTATAATGTGACTTGGTAGTTTGAATTTATTTTCTACAATAGCGTAACTATAATGTGACTTGATACTTGAAATTATTTTCAATAATAGTGTAACTATCATGTGACTTGGTACTTTGAGATTATTTTCTACAATTGCGTAACTATAATGTGACTTGGTACTTTGAAATTATTTTCTACAATAGCTTAACTATAATTTGACTTGGTACTTTTGAAATTATTTTCTACAAAAGCGTAACTATCATGTGACTTGGCACTTTGAAATTATTTTCTACAAAAGCGTAACTATCATGTGACTTGGTACTTTGAAATTATTTTCTACAATAGCGTAACTATAATGTGACTTGGTACTTTGAAATTATTTTCTACAATAGCGTAACTATAATGTGACTTGGTACTTTGAAATTATTTTCTACAATAGAGTAACTATCATGTAACTTGGTACTTTGAAATTATTTTCTACAAAAGCGTAACTATCATGCGACTTGGTACTTTGAAATTATTTTCTACAAAAGCGTAACTATCATGTGACTTCGTAGTTTGAAATTATTTTCTACAATAGCGTAACTATAATGTTATATTTTACTTTGAACTTATTTTCTAAAATCGCGTAAATATCATGTGACTTGGTGGTTTGAAATTATTTTCTAAAATGGAGTGACTATCATGCGACTTGGTATTTTTATATTATTTTATAAAATAGAGTAACTATCATGTGATTTGGTACTTTGAATTTATTTTCTATGAAAGCGTAACTATAATGTGACTTGGTACTTTGAAATTATTTTCTACAATAGCGTAACTATAATGTGACTTGGTACTTTGAAACTATTTTCTACAAAAGCGTCACTATCATGTGACTTAGTACTTTGAAATTATTTTCTACAATAGCTCCTGTTTAACAAAAAAAAAACAACAAAGGAATTATTTACTGACCTTTAGTTGTTGTGATTTTAAAAGTTCCGCTTTTATTTCAGCCAATCGTGTTTAATAAAAAAAAATATAACAAAAAAAAGGAATTATTTACTGACCTTGAGTTGTGATTTTAAGAGTTCCGCTTTTATTTCAGCCCATTGTGTTTAACAAAAAAAAAACAAAAAACTTTTCAGACATTTCTTGTTAAAACTTTATTTTCAACTAATTCATCCGGGTTTTCGAAAGCAATTCGTACCACAGTACAGCACTATCACTAGTCTAAGACATCCACTCTGTCATCGTCCAATCCCCCCAAAAAAATACTTTTCAGACATTTCTTGTTAAAACTTTATTTTCAACTAACTCATCCGGGTTTCTCACAAGCTGTTCGTACTACAGTAAAGTACTATAACTAGTTTTAGACATCCACTCTGTCATCGCCCTCATCCCCCCAAAAAAAAAATACTTTTCAGACATTTCTTGTTAAAACTTTATTTTCAACTAATTCATCCGGGTTTTCGAAAGCAATTCAGGCCAGAGTACAGCACTATAACTAGTCTAAGACCTCCCCTCTGTCATCGCCCCCACCCCTCAAAAAAAGATACTTTTCAGACATTTCTTGTTAAAACTTTATTTCAACTAATTCATCCGAGTTTTCGAAAGAAATTCATGCCAGAGTAGAGCACTATAACTAGTCTAAGACGTCCACTCTGTCATCGCCCCCACCCCCCCCCAAAAAAAACTTTTCAGATATTTCTTGTTAAAACTTTATTTCAACTAATTCATCCGGGTTTTCGAAAGCAATTCAACCCAGAGTACAGCACTCCCTCTGTCATCGCCCCCACCCCCCAAAAAAAATTACTTTTCAGACCTTTCTTGTTAAAACTTTATTTCAACTAATTCATCCGGGTTTTCGAAAGCATTTCTTGTTAAAACTTTATTTCAACTAATTCATCCGGGTTTTCGAAAGCAATTCATGCCAGAGTACAGCACTATAACTAGTCTAAGACATCCCCTCTGTCATCGCCCCCACCCCCAAAAAAAAAATACTATTAAGAAATTTCTTGTTAAAAATTTATTTCAACTAATTCATCCGGGTTTTCGAAAGCAATTCGTACCACAGTAGAGTACTATCACTAGTCTAAGACATCCACTCTGTCATCGTCCCATCTCCCAAAAAAATACTTTTCAGACATTTCTTGTTAAAACTTTATTTTCAAGTAATTCATCCGGGTTTTCACAAGCAATTCGTACCACAGTACAGCACTATAACTAGTCTAAGACATCCACTCTGTCATCACCCTCACCCCCCCAAAAAAAATACTTTTCAGACATTTCTTGTTAAAACTTTATTTTCAAGTAATTCATCCGGGTTTTCGAAAGCAATTCATGCCAGAGTACAGCACTATAACTAGTCTAAGACATCCACTCTGTCATCGCCCCATCCTCCCCAAAAAAAATACTTACCAGACATTTCTTGTTAAAACTTTATTTTCAACTAATTCATTTGGGTTTTTCACAAGCAATTCGTACCACGGTACAGCACTATCACTAGTCTGAGACATCCAATCTGTCATCGCTCCATCCCCCCAAAAAATAGTTTTCAGAAATTTCTTGTTAAATCTTTTTCTGAAGAGTAAGGAGGGGCTCTAAGCCTTCCCCTTGAGGCAGATCCCGTTTATTTTTGATTCTGATTATTTTTGGTTTTCCTTCCAAAATTGACCCCCCCCCCCCTCCCCTGCCCTCATAAATGGGGGAACGAAGGGCCTCTGAGCCTTGCTCCTTGAGTCAGATCCCAATTATCTTTGAGTCAGAGCATTCTAGATTTTCCCTCCAAAGTTGACTCCCCCTCCCCTGCCCTCAGAAAAGGGGTAACGACGGATTATTCAGCCTTCGCCTTGCGACCCCTCCCCGTTATTTTTGATTTTGAGTATGTGTGGTTTTCCCGCCAAAATTGACCCCCCCCCCTGCCCTCAGAAATGGGGGAACGAACCCTCAGAAATGGAGGAAGGAGGGCCCTCTGAGCCTTGCCCTTGAGGCAGATCCCATTTATTTTCGATTCTGAGTATTTTTTGGTTTGCCCTCCAAAATTGACCCCTCTCCCTCCCCTGCCCTCAGAAATGGGAGAATGAAGGGCCTCTGAGCCTTCCCCTTGAGGCAGATCCCATTTTTTTTCGATTCTGAGTATTTTTGGTTTTCCCTCCAAAATTGACCCCCCCGCCCCTGCCCTCAGAAATGGGGGTACGAAGGGCCTCTGAGCCTTCCCCTTGAGGCAGATCCCATTTATTTTCGATTCTGAGTATTTTTGTTTTTCCCCCAAAATTTGACCCCCCCCCCTCCCCTGCCCTCAGAAATGGGGGAACGAAGGGCCTCTGAGCCTTCCCCTTGAGGCAGATCACGCTTTATTTTCGATTCTGAGTTTTTTTTATTTTCCCTCCAAAATTGACCCCCCCCTCCCCTGCCCTCAGAAATGGGGAAGGAAGAGCCACTGTGCCTCCCCCGTGAGGCAGATCTCATTTATTTTAGATTCTGAGCATTTATTGTTTTACCGCCAAAATTGAACCACCCCCTCCCCTGCCCTCAGAAATGGGAGAACGAAGGGCCTCTGAGCCTTCCCCTTGAGGCAGATCACGCTTTATTTTCGATTCTGAGTATTTTTTATTTTCCCTCCGAAATTGACCCCCCCCCACCCCTGCCCTCAGATAAGGGGGGACGAAGGGGACCGTAAACAATTTTAAACTGACAACACTGTCCAAACAACACATGTGTATTATGCAGTACACAATCGCCTCATCTCCCCCAAAACACTTTTCAGCCATTTCTAGTTAAAAATTTTTATTCCATTTCGCAAATCTCATTACCCCTTTTTAAATGTCGATCAAACAATTCTGATTGTAGTGTCCAAGTTTTTAATAACAAAGCCTACGCACATGTACACACTATGCTTTCAAAAAACCACTCTGGTTGAAAAAAAACTTGGAGTTGAAACAAATTTGTGCGGGGAATCCCCCGTTCATACTGTTATCTTTTTTGCAATGTTTAGGAACAGGCGGGGAATCCCCACTCGTTTGGAATGGTACCAACAGGACATAAGCAAATAGCACATAGTTTTGTAACGTGTTTAATCACGTGTAGTTTTAAGAATGTGTATGTGAACTCATGACCTACATTCATTGTGTAATTGACACCAAAAACAGAAAAAAAAAACCTGTTTGAGGACATTTTACACCGCCAAATAACCGCTGGCTGTAGACTATGCCTTGGAAAGCTACCATGGAACGTGCCGTACGCAAATAACATAGGAATTGCTATACAGGCAAGCAAAATGGTACCTCCTACTCTACTCATGTTTCGATTTTCTTTGAATATTCTTCAATACCAAAATTTTTCTGTGACAAAATTTTAATGAGAATTAATTTAACTGGTATTTATTATTAATATTCCCTTCTTACTTAAGAAATTCATATGAATGACTGTAAATCTTATAATTTATCAAAAGCCGTATCGTTTTGATTGAAAGTAATCCTGAAGTAAGGCGACGAGAATTTAAATAGTGCTAGTAAATAAATCTAAACAAACAGTAAAGCAGTTAAAAATAACCATGTCTCTATCTGAGTAAGTGTTTGTGACGTCTTATCTGCCTGATAATTAAATACCAATAACGATTTTTTTGAACGAAAGTAAAGAGTCTCACTAAAACCCAGAGAACTTATACCATCCATGAGAAATGCAGCCCCGCTTTCAGCAGGGTTGCCAAAGGGGCACATGTTATGTCAAAAGGGCACATTCCTATGTGCCACGACACAATGACATAAAAGGTGAAAAAAGTGACGTATTTTTGAAATTTGGAAAATAAAAGGGCAAAAAAGAGACACATTTTGTAGTTTGATGACACGAAGCGAAACATTCCCCAACTGGATATCGAAAATAAAAGTAAATAAATAAAAACAAAATAAATAAATAAATAAAGTAAATAAAAGTTACTGTTCACTATAGTAATACTTTTTCTCGTTCTATTTATTTGGGCATCCAGGTTTTACCAGAGATGTCTTAAGTAAAGAATATTCTCCAGTGTAAGGAATTCACACGCTTATACGTGTTTCGTGCTTTTGCAGTAACTTTGTATGAATGTTTTGTATGGATTTATTTTTGTATTTGTCGTTAACTGGCCGCTTTTAAAAAAAGTTTACAGGTGTCTTTTGATCAATAATACAACACGTAAGAAAAACGTGTATTTTTTGAGATTTCAATATTGACACATTTCATCTAAAAATGGCACATTTTTGGATGCTCAGGGAATGCATTCATGGACCAGAAAGTTGGCAACTCTAGTCTTCAACCCTTTGGAATTGGACTATGAATTTACAAAAAGGAACTTTTTCCCCAAAAGAAGTTTTTAAAGAGAAGTAAACTGATATAATTTTTCAAGCGTAAAACTACCATTAGTCACAATAAATAAATAAATGAAACCCAATTAGGACAGAAATTACAATAAACAACCGAATCAAACTTCAAAATTACTAAAAACTAAGGGGAGTATGGTTGACGTCCGATATGCTCTCTAAAGACCAGAACATAGTTAGCACGTATCTGAAAATAACCCATATTTTGAGCAGTGCTTTTTATTTCTCATAATATCACAAAAAAGATCGCCATCATAACCTAGATTACAGAAAAAATTAAACAAATGAACGGAGTTTAGCAGTTTAATACGTATATATACTGATTTTCATTAAAATAAGTCTTATTAATTTTGTATTTATTAAAGTCAAACAAATAAACAAAAAGTTTTTTTCAGCTGATAGCAAGGAACAACAATTAAAACTTAAAACGAATAGATATTATGCAGTGTATGAAGGGGGCTACCTCCTCCTCCCTTCCTCGATCCTCATGCTAAAGTTTTTAGTAGCATAATTTAACAAAGCTTCTTATCAAACAGTTCGTAGTAACGAACTGTAATAAGGAATGATGCGGCTCAATTGTAACTGAAACTCTAAAAAGCAGAGTCTTGATAACAATCGATACATCAAAACAGTCAAATTTTGATGTTTATTCAAAATAGCTAAAATTCATTAATTTAATGGTACCCATCAAAAATTACGAGCCTGAGAAAACTTGCCAAATTTTTGAAAAATGGGAGAAACACCCCCAAAACATCAAGTGATCATATTGAAGGCCAGTTAGTCTCCCTACCACGCTCTTTTTCCATCAAAATCACCCGATAAAAATTCTGAGATAGCCAATTTGTTCAGCATGATCGAAAATCTAATAAATATGTCTTTGAGGATGATTAAATCCCCCGAAGTTCCCGGGGAAGGGCTGCAAGTTATAAACTTTGCCCATTGTTTACATACAGTATTGGTTATTGAGAGGTATGCAGACGTTTTCAAGGGGGATGTTTATGATGGGGGAGAAATCCTGGGGGGGAGGGGTTTGCGGGAGAGTATATTTTCATGGAGGTATTTTTCATGGGGGAAGGGAGGGGGAGCCGGATTTCACAACATTATTCAAAAAACGATCAAAATTATAAGAAAAACATATTTTTTTAACTGAAAATAAGGAGTAATATTAACTTAAAACGAACAGAAATTATCACGTGTATGAGGAGGATCACCCCCTCGTCAAAACCCCACTCTTCACGCTAAAGCTTTTCTTTAGTACTTTTAAAAGAGCTATTTATTCTAATCAAACGACCTTTGTGATTCAGGAGTCATTCTTAAAGAATTGGGACAAAATTCGAACTTTAGCGTAAAGAGCGAGGTATTGACAAGGCGGCGACCCACCTCACGTATATACGTAAAAATTTCTGTTCGTTTTAAGTTTTAATTTTGCTCCTTACTTTCTGTTAAAAAAGCTTTTTTTTTATATAATTCTAATTAAACGGCCCTCATGTTCCAGAAATCGTTCTTAAAAAGCTGGGACAAAAAAGTCAGACATAGATCCCTCATATACGAAATGGTTTCTTTCATTTTAAGTTTTAATGTTGCTCCTTAAATTCAGCTGAAGGAAACTTGCTTTTAATGTTCATTACCAAGTCATGTCTGAATATTTTAAAAGCAGTTATTGTAATCAAACAATCAGCAATTAATGAAAAATATATCACATAATAGAATACTATAGTCTTTGACTGTAAAAAAAGGAAGAAAACAACCAAAGGCATGTCGGAAATTGGGGAGTTCAAGAACAAAATACTAGTTAACATTACCAACATATTGAAAATTAATTTTATCGATTACTTCTTGAGGGATTAGTTTTGCCACGCGGTCTTCAAAGATTCATAACAAGGTAGTATTTTGTTATGAATTTTTAAAATACTTTTTTTCAAATAGTATTTTGAAAATAATTTTTAAATGTTTTTTTTTATTTTTTGACTTTAATACATAAAAAATTATTAAAACTTTAAGGAGTGAATATTAGTATATGTACAATAAACTGAAAATTCACGGTCATTTGTTTTTTTTTTCTTTTTTTTTATTAAAGTGCAAATTATGTTCTGATCTTGAGATGACATGGGGGCTGTCAGCCCTACTCATGTTAATTTTGCTCGTTTTAGTTTCACGCTTGGATGATTATTTGACTTTATTTCTGCCCATTTTTGGCTTAATAGAGGTCTTTACTTTTCTTTAAAAGACTTATTTCATGGAAAAAGCTTTTTAATTAATTAAATAAAAAAAAAAATTTCTGCTGAAAGTAAGGAGCAACATTAAATCTTAATACGAACAGAAATTATTCCCTGTATGAGGTGTGCTGCCTCCTGGTCAATACCCCTCTCTTCACGCTAAAGTTTTTAAAGAACTTTTAAGAAAGGTTTGATTCTAATTGACCCTTGGCCCTTGTGCTTCAGAAATCGTTCTCAAAGAATTGAAACAAAAGGTCAAACTTTAGCGTAAAGAGCGGAGTATTCAGGAGAGGACTGCATCCCTTGAATGCGGAACAATTTCTGTTTTAATCATTAATATTACTTTCAGTAGAATTTTTTTTTATTTAATTTCCGATCGTTTTTCAGATAATCCCAAGAAATCCGCCCCCTCCGTGGAAGATCTCCCTGCAAAAACTTCCTCTATAGAAAGTTCTTCCCATGTAAATTTCATCTGTCAGGATATTACCCATGGACTATTCCATGCTCGCTGCGAATTCCTCCCAGGAAATCTTTTGCATACGATTCTGCCTGAAAAATACTCCTTAGCATACTTTCATTTGAAGAAAGACTTGCTCTATTTTAATTTCTGATCCTTTTTAAGGTCATTGGGGAATCCCCCTGTGTGAAAAATATGTCTCAAAATCCTCCCTCTCCCAATGGAAAGTATCTCCCACAGAAATGTTTCCATGGAGAATTTCTCCTGGTGATAATTCCCCCATGGAGAGTTTCTGCAGTGGGAAATCCCCCCGTAAAAATCCTCAGGAAATTCCAACTCTGCTGAAAATTACCCCCATAAAATACCCCCAAAGCATTGCCAGCTAGAAAGCAAGATAAATAAAACAAATTTTATATACGAATTCTGTCAAATTCCCCCCGTTTGAAATTTCCCCTTGAAAGTTCAACCCCGCAAACTTCCATCCCAATGGGGAATTCTCCCCGTAGAAAATCCATACCTAGAAGATCTCCTCCTCCCTTGAGAAATGTCGTGAAAATCGTGGTGAAAATTTACCCCAGACAATTACCCTTAACACCTCCACGTTTAAAATTGAGTCGGCAAAGAGAAAGCAAGACATTTAACGAAATTTCGTATAAGTAAATTTTGTATAGGTAAATTTTGTAGTAAATCAAATACAAAGTGAATTTTTTATTTTGTATAGGTAAATCACATTTCGTATATGGAAAATTCTTCCGTGCAAAATGCCCCCAGCAGAAAATTTGTCCTCCCCTTCCCACCCGAAAAATGTATGCATACTTTCCAATAAAACAATCAGCAAATTTATAAGTTAAAGACCTTTCCCCAGGGGCTGTGGGGTGTCATGTTATCTCCAAATACACAGTTGTTGGGCATGTCAATTAAGCTGAACAAAATAGCTATCTCAGAATTTTGATCAGACGATTTTTGGAAAAAAGTGGCATGGGACAGGGCCTAGTTGCCCTCCGATTTTTTGGTCACTTAAAAAGGGCACTAAAACTTTTGATTTTCGCTAGAATGAGCCCTCTTCGGATGTTCTAGGCCCACTGGGCCGATATAATCACCCCTGGGAAAATAACACGCATCCGTGATCTTTCTTCTGACAAAAAATACAAAATTCCAGATTTTCTGGGATAGGAGCTTGAAACTTTTACAGTAGGGTTCTCTGATACTTTGAATCTGATGGTGTGATTTTCATTAAGGTTCTAAGACTGTTAGGTGGTATTTCCCCCTTTTTTCGAAAATCAGGCAAATTTTCTCAGGATTGTAACCTGTGATGGGTAAGACTAAACTTAATGAAATTTATATATTTAAAATCAGCATAAAAATTAAATTCCTTTTATATATCTATTGGTATCAAAATTTAGTTTTTTAGAGTTTGGGTTACTATTGAGCCGGGTCGCTCCTTACTTATAGTTCGGTAGCATGAACTGTTTGATATCGAAATAAAAATGACTATCTCAAAATTTTGATCCGAAGACTTTTGGAAAAACTAGCGCGTGGCAAGGGGGCTAGTTGCCCTCCAATTATTTTGGTCACTTAGAAAGGGCATTAGAACTATTAATTTCAGTTTGATTGAGCCCTCTTACGATATTCTAGGACCACTGGTTTGATGCGATCAAGCCTTTTGAAAAAAACAAAAAAAAAACAAATAAACACGCATCTGTGATCTTTCTTCTAGCAAAAAATACAAAACTACATTTTTGCAAATATGAGCTTGGAACTTCTATAGTAGGGTGTTTTGATACCCTGAATCTAATGTTAGGATTTTTTGACTTTTGAGGTGTGTTCCCCCCTTTTTAGAAAATCTTCTCATTCTCTTAATCTTTGATAGGTGATACTAAACTTAATGAATATTATATATTTGGATTAAGCCAATTGTTTTCATACATATATTGAAATCAAAATTCCGTTGTTTACAGTTTCGGTTAGTATTGAGCCGTGTCAACCTTACTTACAGTTCGTTACCACGAACTGTTTGATTCCTGATAGTGTTTCAAATAATGATGGGAACTCGCCTTCCCCACCATGGAAAATTACACCCTCTCCCCTGAAAAATCCTATATGGAAAGTTCCTCCTGCGCAAAATCTCCCCCCTCCCGGTCAATTGCATGCTCGTCTAAAATTTCCCCAAGAAAATTTCTTGCGGAAAATCCCGCCTGAAAATTTCTCCTTAACATGCTTTCATTTGAAAAAAAAAATAGTTTTTTATTTAATTTCTAAAAGTTTTTAAAATTAACAGTGGTAAATCTCCTCTTTATGGATATTTTTCCTGAAAATTCCCACACCCTAATGGAAAGTTTTTCCCGCAGAAATTCTCCCATGGAGAATTTTTAACACAGAGAATTCCCCTCCCCTCCTCACATGGAAAATCCAGCAGACAACTCCCATCCTGCTAAAAATTTTCCCGGAAAATTTCACCAGAACAGCTTTATATATAAAATTAAGTCACCAAAGAGAAAGTAAGACAAATTAAAAGAATTTTGAGCAGGAATTCTGGCAAATTTCCTCCGTGTAAATTTGTTATGAAAAGTTCACCCCCCCGGAAACTTCCCTCTCCACTGAAAAAATTGAGAACCCTATTAGAGCAATATTAGAGTTCACTTCCTGAGGTTCTCTGATAAGATCACTTGACTTTTCAGGGGTATTTTACCCCTTTTTATAGAATTAAGCAAATTTTCTTAGGCGCGTGCTTTTTGATGTGTAATATAAAAGTTAATGAGCTTTATATATTTGGAATCACTAGAAAAAACAATTCTTTCAAGCATCTACAGTGTCATTTTTCCACATATGTCACCATATTTGAATAATTTCATTAAGTTCTATCGGTCTACTTTGAAATACATTGATATCGAGATTTTTTTTTTTTTTTAAGTTTTTCCTCACAAATGTACGATTAACGAGTGTTTTTAAGTAGTCGTTTGTCTTTTATTAGATTTTCGTCTAGTCTAACCCTCTCTTGTTCTAAAAATATTATATTATTTCAGAATCATCACCAATTTCACTGTTTACTACCCCCACCCTTACCATAATGTTTGGGTTCGTTTTTGTGTCCTATCCCTCACCATTATTACAAAAATATAAGTAACATCATAGTGATGACTAAAAAAGCTTGAGTTTGGTCCCCCTCAGAGGTTTTCCCGAGGGTAGCCGCCCCTTCCCCCTTAGCTGTGCCCCTGGCTGAAAGCAAGAAATTGGCTGATTAAAAATAAAGTGGAAACTGTCAAAATGAGTCAAGTTTTGTGTCTAAAATGGACGTATCCAGGCATCAATGATATAAATTGGGGAAGGGACCGTCCCTCCAGATTCTTTTTCCGTTTTAGATTTCGAAATAAAACTATTTTGGGGGGGGGGGGGGTTGTTCTTATGGAAGAAAGGATTTTTTCAATTTTGTCGAAAATACTGCAGAATGGCAAATCTTTTCCCCCTAGACATTAAAAAATACATTTTGTGCCTCCATGTATTGTTGTGGATTGACACCACTTCCAGAAATTAGAGGAGGGCTAAGCTGTTAAACCAGAAGTGACTTGGAAACAGCAATAACTTAAAGTTTCGTGAATTTGATGGAATTCGAACTTTGTTGAGATAATATTTAGTTCAGAAGCAGCGGATTTTAGAAGAAAGATCATTTTTTAGTTTTTTTTTTATTTAACCCAAAGAAGCTAGGATTTGTTAAGAGACAAACAAAAGGGGAGCTTTGGTCATTAGCCTGAGTATTAGCCGTTCCTAGCTCGTTTGAATTTTTGGGTATCACTTAATCAAGTTATCAAACATTTCTTTTTTACAAACCTCTCCCCCGGAAATGGAAGTCATTGTTTTACTTCTGTTTTTTTTTTATGGTATAGGCGTACTCATTTCCTCACTATTTAATATTTCAGCTACACGTTAAGAAAAGAGATTTGAAAATGATACCCTATTAGTTGTTATTACTAATACATGATAATAGCTATTGTCCTAAATCTTTAAAGAAATGTTTGGAACATTAATTGGTAATTTTTGAAGCAATCCTTGTAATGATCGGTATAGCAAGTTTTCAGTAATCCAAAATTGTCACTCGCATTGAGGGACTTCAAGAAAGCAGCCACATCAACCGTTTTTGGCAATTTCTGTCCGAATGAGTTTTGAGCCAAATGTCAACTTTATTTTTATCTGTTTTAGATTTAATGATAATTTATTTTCCTTTTACTATTTTCCTTTATTTTCGGTTATGTCATAGGCCTAATCGTTATTTGTTTTTTTTTTATATTTTATTTAGCCTTGGAAATACCCTTTACTCGTCGGTTAAAAAGAATTGTTTGATATTTTCAACTTAATTCTGTTTTGTGTGTTGATTACCCTTTCCTTTGTCGTATCTGATGGAGAAACATCCATGGTATTTCTTCTAGTTGTAGTTTCTCAAGAACTAGTATGCTGATTACAGTTAAAATTTTATAAAGTGTCAGAACTTGCTGGGGCTTTTATCCTGTTTTTGGACTCATATCCCTTTATCTTCATGTGTTTTGTTAGAGTATTTCCATCCAAAAGGGTCGAATTTTGCCATGGAATCAAATATTTTTCTTCTGAATATGTATATATGTATATAATATTTTATATGTATATAATATTTTTTCAGAACTGTATATATGATACTATATATTTTTCAGAGACTATTTAGATTATTTTACCCCCTCCTCCACCTTACCCTCGAACTTCAAATAAGAGGCTCTCAAAACGTCTAAACGCTCTGACAATTACGTATTGATCATCAAATTGATTCTCAAGATATTGTAGATGTAGACCTTTTGTGAACAAAAGGTCTCTTGATGTTCTAAGAAGTGCGGGTCATTACATAAGTATACATTTGATAAAACCTGTTGGCTACCCCTTGGAGAACAACATCGATGAGTTCCACCATAATAGCAGATCCGAGACCAAACATATTCCTATGTTTTACCAAAATATGTTTGTTGATACCTGGTAATTAGTGGACTGTAGTTCCCCTAGGATTGGGGCAAAGTTTTACTGACTCGAGATGCATCCTTCTGGGATATTTATCTGGGATATTTTTATCCTTCATCCTTCATTGTGAGCAAAAGGGCTATCTAAGAACTTTCGCGTGGAGTACCTGGTATGTACAAAAGTATCCAAGAACATATTTTTCCTTGGATGAGCAAATGAAAGGCTTCATGAAGACTCCTGGAAAGTAAAATAGCAAAATTTTTATTTACGTTACACTGAGTCTGTCTTTAAGTTTTCACCACAATCTCTCCATAGAACGTGATAAAAAAAAACAAAAAACTATTTGGTATAACTTCCCAAAAGTTGGCTTAAGCCACAAGTTTTGTCCAAGAAAAATCATAATTCTTCAGATGGTTCTAATGGTTAGTACTCTGGTGATTTTGATACTTTTGTTCCAAAAAGTTTCGGCAGCTCTGAAAGGCTCCTAATATGACCTAATTATCGTGTAAAAGTTGTATTTCTTAGAGACTAGTTTCTTAAATTTTTTTTTTGTTCCCAATCTGCATCTTCACCCCATCTTGGATAAGGGAGGCAGAGAGGGACGTAAGGATTAACATTTTGGTCAGACCTGTGAGGCGATTTTCTATAGTCCAGGCGGAACAATAGTGCTCCCTAAGTAATGAGTAGTGCCTTTGAATGGGCTGTCATAGAGCCTAGATTACATGACTTTCTTTGTAATGAAAATCGTGTTTCAATTGATGCCCCTAGTGACAGATGCCCTCAGAGACAAAATTTATTTGGCTCGTATGTATTGTTTAAAATGGATGCTTTGCCATGAAAAACCATATCATAGGCATTGCAATAGCGCTGCCTAAGTAAAGAACGATGTTGGCACAATGTATTTTTTTTTTTTTTTTTTTTATTGGTCTTAGACCGGGGAACTTCATATCGAAGGAAATGTTGTAGAAACTTCGAAAAGGGCTCACTCGATCGGAAATCGGAGTGGCCAGTGCCCTTTTTAATAGTCAAAAGTTATTGGAGGGCAACTAGCCCCCCCCCCCCCCACGACCATCATTCCCCCAAACATATCCAATCAAAATTTTGTGATAGCCATTTTGTTCCCAGCCGTTTAAAGTTCAGGAAATTATACCTTTGATTAGAACGCTCCCCTTACAGTCTTCAGGGCAAGGGGTTTGGGGAAATGGTGGAACTGGAAGGGGTGTCAGTTGCCTTCCAATCACTTTGGACTATTAAAAAGGGCACGAGCCATTTAAGTTTCCAACCGACTAAGCTCTTTTTAAAGTTTCTACGAGAACGCGTTCTATAAACTCATTACACACCTCCAGGGCATAACTTACAACCCTTGTCCCGAGGGCTGTTGGGGGTTGTCATCCTCAAAGACCTAATTTCCAGAGCTTTTAACTACGTACAACAAAATGGCTATTTCAAAATTTTGATTTGACGTGTTTTGGGAAATGGTGGACTTGGAAGGGGTGTTAGTTGCCTTCCAATCACTTTCGACTTTTAAAAAAGGCAAATGCCACTCCAATTTTCAATTGAATGACCCCTTTTCGAAGTTTCTAGAACAATTCCTTCGATACGAAGTTCCCCGGTCTAAGACAAATGAAAAAAAAAAAAAAATACATTGTGCCAACATCGTTCTTTACTTAGGCAGCGCTATTGCAATGCCTATGATATGTTTTTTCATCACAAAGTATCCATTTTGAACAATACATACGAGCCAAATAAATTTTGTCTCTGAGGGCATCTGTCACTAGGGGCATCAATTGAAACACGATTTTCGTTACAAAGAAAGTCATGTAATCTAGGCTCTATGACAGCCCACTCAAAGACACTACTCATTACTTAGGGAGCACTATTGTTCCGCCTGGACTATAGAAAATCGCCTCACAGGTCTGACCAAAATGTTAATCCTTACGTCCCTCTCTACCTCCCTTATCCAAGATGGGGTAAAGATGCAGATTGGGAACCCCCCCAAAAAAATTAAGAAAGTAGTCTCTAAGAAATACAACTTTTACACGATAATTAGGTCATATTAGGAGCCTTTCAGAGCTGCCGAAACTTTTTGGAAAAAAGTATCAAAATCACCAGAGTACTAACCATTAGAACATCTGAAGAATTATGATTTTTCTTTGACAAAACTTGTGGCTCAAGCCAACTTTTGTGAAGTTATACCACAGAGTTTCTTTTTTATCACATTCTATGAAGAGATTGTGGTGAAAACTTAAAGACAGACTCAGTGTAACGTAAATAAAAATTTAGCTATTTTACTATCCAGGAGTCTTCATGAAGCCTTTCATTGGCTCATCCAAGAAAAATAATATGTTCTTGGATACCTTTGTACATACCAGGTACTCCACACGAAAGTTCTTAGATAGCCCCTTTGCAAAGTAAAACTTTTCCCCAGTCCTAGGGAAACTACTGTCCACTAATTACCAAGTACAAACAAACATATTTGGGTAAAATATAGGAATATGTTTGGTCTCAGATCTCCGATTATGGTGGAACTCTTCAATGTTGTTCTCCAAGGAGTAGCCAACAGGTTTTATCAAATGTATACTTATGAAATGACCCGCACTTCTTAGAACATAAAGAGACCTTTTGTTCACATAAATTTTCGAAACATTCAACTTGGATAGTCTCAGAGAGAGCTTAGAGGATGAATCAAGATAAAAATTTTACCAAATGTTTAGAGACCAGGGGACTTCAAATATTACAATGATAGGAAGAAGATTGAGGAGAGGCTTAAAAGATTTATTCTAATATAGACCTAATGTGTTTCTGCTATTAGCCCTTTTTAATGCTTAGTATCAAGGTGAATTAAAAGGTTCATATTTCCAAAATACTTTATCTACAATATCTTGAGAATCAATTTGATGATCAAAACGTAATTGTCAGAGCGTTTAGCCGTTTTGAGAGCCTCTAATTTGAAGTCCGAGGGTAGGGTGGAGGAGGAGGTAAAATAATCTGCATAGTCTCAGAAAAATATATAGTATTATATATACAGTTCTGAAAAAATATTATATACATATAAAATATTATATACATATATGCATATTCAGAAGAAAAATATTTGATTCCATGGCAAAATTCGATCCTTTTGGATGGAAATACTCTAACAAAACACATTAAGATAAAGGGATATGAGTCCAAAAACAGGATAAAAGCCCCAGCAAGTTCTGACACTTTATAAAATTTTAACTGTAATCAACATACTAGTTCTTGAGAAACTACAACTAGAAGAAATACCATGGATGTTTCTCCATCAGATACGAATTAGGAAATGGTATTTAACATACAAAACAGAATTAAGTTGAAAATATCAAACAATACTTTTTAACCGACGAGTAAAGGGTATTTCCAAGGCTAAAACAAATATCAAAAAACAAATAACGATTATGACATAACCGAAAATAAATTTAAGTGAATGAATAAATGAAACCGAAAACGAAGAAAAATTAATAAAGACCCTGGTAAAACAAATACTCAAGTGAAAGGAAAATAAATTATCATTAAATCTAAAACAGATAAAAATAAAGTATACATTTGGTTCAAACCTCATTTGGACAGAAATGCGAGTGACAATTTTGGATTACTGAAAACTTGTTATACCGATCATTACAAGGATTGCTTCAAAAATTACCAATTAATGTTCCAAACATTTCTTTAAAGCTTTAGGACAATAGCTATTATCATGTATTAGTAATAACAACTAATAGGGTATCATTTTCAAATATCTTTTCTTAACGTGTAGCTGAAATATTAAATAGTGAGAAAATGAGTAGGCCTATACCTAAAAAAAAAAAACAGAAGTAAAACAATGACTTCCATTTCCGGTGGAGAGGTTTGTAAAACAGAAATATTTGATAACTTGATTAAGTGATACCCAAAAATTCAAACGAGCTTGGAATTTTAAGGCGGCTAATACTCAGGCTAATGACCAAAAGCTCCCCTTTTGTTTGTCTCTTAACAAATCCTAGCTTCTTTGGATTAAATAAAAAAAACAACTAAAAAATGAGCTTTCTTCTGAAATCTGAGTAGGGAAGCCCTAATATCTCCCGGGGGGAACCACTGCTGCCATCTACAATTGATTCTAACGCTGACAGGCTATAATTTATTCAAGATTATTCATCGAGTCTAATGGGGTCAATGCCCCTTTTTCAAGGTCGATTTATTTGTCGTTTCTAGGTGTAATGACTCCGGGGCGAAGTTTGCACATGCGCATTAACGGGAACAATGTATTGATCAACTGGAGGGGAACTGGATTTCTGAGAAATTGATTACATAATCGACTAGGACATAAGAGGAACTGGATTTTTGATAATCGACTAAGACAAGAGGGGAAGTAGATTTCTGAGAAATTGATTACATAAGCAAAGACGGTGAATTATTGATCCACGGAACGGGAATAGGATCACGTGTCTCTATCTAAGCCAATCAGGGAGTCGGAAATATTAGTTGGACAGGATTGTAGAGAATATAAGGAAAGACTTTTTGCTATAGTTTTTATTAGTGTGTGAATAGAATTCAAAGGAGTGAGAACAGTTTGGTCCCCTACCCCAACCCCAAAGGGCCCCATCCCCCCAAAGGGCTCCCGGGCCCCCAAAGGCTCTCTGGCCCCCAAAGGGCCCCCGGACCTCTAAAGGGGACCCCCGGGCCCCCAAAGGCCCCCCAGGCCCCCAAAGGGCTGCAAGCAATACTTTTCAAAACACCAAGCAACACTTTTCAAAAACATTTCAGAACAAGTTCTTTTCTTAATATCCCTCCTAAACCCATTTTACAAGTTGAAGTACCTATCCTTATCACCCATTGAAAAGTATTGCTTGGTTTTGTGGTATTCAAAAAGCTGTAAAGTAAAGTTTTGGGTGAAAAGGATGGGTACTTCATTTTGTAAAATGGGTTTAGGTGGGACATTAAGAAAGGAACTTGTTCTGAAATGTCTTTTGAAAAGTATTGCTTGGTGTTGTGGTATTCAAAAAGCTGTAAAGTAAAGTTGTGAGTAAAAAGGATGGGTACTTCAATTTGTAAAATGGGTTTAGGTGAGATATTAAGAAAAGAACTTGTTCTGAAAGGTCTTTTGAAAAGTATTACTTGGTGTTGTAGTATTCAAAAAGCTGTAAAGTAAAGTTGTGGGTGAAAAGGATGGGTACTTCAACTTGTAAAATGGGTTTAGGTAGGACATTAAGAAAAGAACTTGTTCTGAAATGTCTTTTGAATAGTATTGCAAGGTGTTATGGTATTCAAAAAGCTGTAAAGTAAAGTTGTGGGTGAAAAGGATGGGTACTTCAACTTGTAAAATGGGTTTAGGTGTGATATTAAGAAAAGAACTTGTTCTGAAATGTCTTTTGAAAAGTATTGCTTGGTGTTGTGGTATTCAAAAAGATGTAAAGTAAAGTTGTGGGTGAAAAGGATGGCTACTTCAACTTGTAAAATGGGTTTAGGTGGGACATTAAGAAAAGAACTCGTTCTGAAATGTCTTTTGAAAAGTATTGCTCGGTGTTGCGGTATTCAAAAAGCTGTAAAGTAAAGTTGTGGGTGAAAAAAATGGGTACTTCAACTTGTAAAATGGGTTTAGGTGGGACATCAAGAAAGGAACTTGTTCTGAAATGTCTTTTGAAAAGTATTGCTTGGTGTTGTGGTATTCAATAAGCTGTAAAGTAAAGCTATGGGTGAAAAGGATGGGTACTTCAATCTGTAAAATGGGTTTAGGTAGGACATTAAGAAAAGAACTTGTTCTGAAATGTCTTTTGGAAAGTATTACTTGGTGTTGTGGTATTCAAAAATGTTGTAAAGTAATGTTGTGGGTGAAAAGGATGGGTAGTTCAACTTGTAAAATGGGTTTAGGCGGGACATTAAGAAAGGAACTTGTCCTGAAATGTCTTTTGAAAAGTATTGCTTGGTGTTGTGATATTCGAAAAGTTGTAAAGTAAAGTTGTGGGTGAAAAGGATGGATACTTCAACTTGTAAAATGGGTTTAGGAGGGACATTAAGAAAAGAACTTGTTCTGAAATGTCTTTTGAAAAGTATTGCTTGGTGTTGTGGTATGCAAAAAGCTGTAAAGTAAAGTTGTGGGTGAAAAGGATTGGTACTTCAACTTGTAAATTGGGCTTAGGTGGGTCATTAAGAAAAGAACTTGTTCTGAAATGTCTTTTGAAAAGTATTGCTTGGTTTTGTGGTCTTCAAAAAGATGTAAAGTAAAGTTGTCGGAGAAAGGGATGGGTACTTCAACTTGTAAAATGGGTTTAGGTGAGACATTAAGAAAAGAACTTGTTCTGAAATGTGTTTTGAAAAGTATTGCTTGGTGTTTTGATACTAATCCTCTTATATCACCATAATTCCGTAACTGACAGCTTTTTTCCCAAGGACTCTGGAGGGTCCTGTCATCACTAAAAGCATAATTATTGGACCTTTAAACTACGGTGAACTCAAAATTTTGGTCAGACGGCTTTAAGGAAATGGGGGCTCTTGGGGGAGGGGGTATATCTGCCCTCTAATCTTTTTGGATACTCAAAGAGGGCACTAGAGCTTTTAATTTCCGTTTGAATGAGCCCTCTGTTGACCTTCTAAGACCATTTGTTCGATACGATCAGTCCCGGAAAAAAAAAAACCAAAATCAAATCAACACGCACCCGTGATCCGGAAAATACATAATTCCACATTTTTGTAGATTGACTTATGACTTATGTCCCATCCGTCCTTGAAGGTCGTATTGGGGCCTCTTCTTTAACCAGTTCATTGATGTGCCTCCTGTAGGTGCTTCTGTTGTCGGCCAGGCGACAGAGTTGTGGCAGAGTTTTGGTTGTAGGGTGAGAAGTTTTCTTTCCATCTCTTCGGAGGGCGACCTCTGGGTCGAGAACCATGTACTCGTCCATCGAAGGTTATCTTCGGGAGACGAGTGCTAGCCATGCGTTGGGTATGTCCAGGCCATTTGAGTTGTTGTAGTTTTATTTTGTCCAGTATTGTAAATTTGACTTTCAGATTATAGAGAAGCTTGGAGTTGGAGATCCTGTCCTGGAAGGTGATACCAGTGATGTGTCGTAGGGATTTGGTTTGAAAGGCAGCTTGGTGGTGTTGATCGTCTGTTTTAAGCGTCCAGGATTCACAGGCATAGATGGCGATTGGAATAATGAAGGAGTAGAAGAGTCTCGTTTTGAGAGTTGTTGTTGAGTTCTTATTCCTCCAGATGGGCATCAGAGCTTTAAAACTGGAGTTTGCAAGTGTCAAGCGTCTCTTGATGTCTTTGAGTTGGTTGTTATCATAAGTAAGTAAGCTCCCAAGGTAGGGGAAGCCTTCCACCCACTCAATGGTACCTTCACCAAGCTGAAGGCTGAGATTTACCTGTGAATCGAATTTGCGTGAACAGCGCATGGCTTTCGTTTTCGAGGTGTTAATTGCCATCCCGAAGAGGTTGGGGGACGAGTGAACGCTGTTAGCCTGAGATTCTAGATCTAGAAGGGACTCGGCTATTAGGACTATGTCATCAGCATATGCCAGTTTATCTATCACCACTCCTCCGACAAGGGCGCCGGGCGGGTTATCTGTGAGTGAAAGGGTTGCAGTTAGGAAGAGATTAAACAGCTCCGGTGATATTAGGCAACCTTGAAGTACTCCAGTAGAGGTTTTGAAGCTTTCGGTAAGTCCTTCTCCAGTCATGACGCGGCTACTGAACTTCTTATACATGTCTTTGATCAGTGAGATCAGGTTGGATGGGATGCCAAAGTGAAGAAGGATGTGCCATAGACCTTCTCTCCATATCCGATCAAAAGCTTGTTTAAAGTCTATGAAAAGGTGGTAGATGCTGCAGCCAAGTTCACTACACTTTTCCATGTTCTGCCGAACAGTGAATATATAATAATAATAATAATAATAATATAATATATATTGAAAACCCGTCGTATACAATAAATGTACAATTTTTGATCTTTTAGGTCGGAAGCCGGCTTGGTATTCCGGAATGACCATTGAGGAAATGGCTCGTATACGCCAGAGCATGACTCTTGTGAGGATTTTCGCTGCGTGGCTGGTAAGACTTATTGGGCGGTAGTTGTCGCAGACAGCTTTAGAGCCTTTCTTATGCAGGGGGATTATCGTGGCTTCGCACCAGGGTGAGCGGAAGTGAAATTTTTCCCAAGCAGCTGTGGCAATTTTGTGGTAAAGGTCAAGGAGTGGTTTGCAGTTTACTTTCAGTAGTTTGGGCTGGATTTCATCAGGGCCGGCAGCTTTGTTTGTTCTCAAGTCTCTAATAGCTGCTTCTATTTTAGAGTGAAGAGGGGGACGATTTGGATCTTTAGAGGTTATGGGGATAGGGTTGAGAATTGTTCGGTTTGGGTGGATGTCCAGATTCAGTTTATTTTGAAAATGGTTTTTCCATCGAGAGCGGATTCCGTTTGTGGATTGTATTTGGTTTCCATGTTTGTCGAGAAGGCAGAACACTTTAATGTCCTTCTTTTTGGCCAATTCCCGCACTCTTGTATACATGTAGTGGGGGTTTCCTTTCTTGAAGGTCGATTCACATTGATCACATCTTTCTTTAATATGAGCACGTCTGATGGATTTCTCAACAGCTCGTTTGAGTTGCTTGTATCAGTCCCTACTTTCTTTATCTTGCTTGTTCGTAAGTTGGCGCTTTCCGTCGAAGAGTGAGATGATCTCGTCTGTTATTCAAGGTTTTAGAATGTTTTTTTGGGTACCCAGTGTGGAATGAGCGACAACACATATGATATTTGTGCTGTTAGCCACCAGGTTGTCAATGTATTCCTTAGACAGGACAGGTGTAGATCTCGACGTGAGCTCCGAAATTTTTTCGGATAGAATGGTGATATAGGTCATACGTGTGTTTTCGTCTTTCAGTAGATCTACTCGAAACTTGGGGGTTTTCTGAGATAACTTTGATGCTGTTTTAAGTCTTGTTATGAACTTAGACATGACAAGCAAGTGGTCGCTGTCAAAGTCGCCACCAGCTAGCGTGACTGTGTTTAGGACAGACGTTTTCCAACGTCTAGACACGAGGATATAGTCTATTAAGTTTTTAGTTTTTCCATCCGGTGAGGTCCAGGATGTCTTACGGCGAGTTTTGTGCTTGAACAGTGTGTTTGTAATGACTAAATCGCTGTCTCTGCAGAATTTGATAAGGCGTTCTCCTCTTCTGTTCATTTTTCCATGTCCAAATTTGCCCATTACATCTTCGTGTCCTGTGTGGTTTTTTCCAATGATGGCATTGAAGTCACCAATGACAAAGATTATGTCCTTTTTAGGGACAGAATCAACTAGACTTTGAAGCTGGGGATAGAAGTTTTCAGACTCTTCGTCCTCTCTGCTGGAATCCGGAGCGTATACTTGGATAATTGTGAGGTTGGTGGGTGAACCTTTCAGGCGGATCATGATGATCCGTTCTGTGAGGGGGGTTACGGAGATTAAGGATTTTCCGGCTTTATTGGACAGTAGGAAACCTAAACCTTGTCGATGTTTCTTATCATTACGTCTCGAAAGCAGAGGGGTAACATCTCCGAGTTTCTCCAGTGACTCGAAGATGGGTGTCTGCGAGACCAATAACATTCCAGCTGTACCGTGGTATCTTTCAAAGGACTAGGTATATTTTTCCTTTTTTAGCAAGGATTCTGGTGTTGAGGGTACCTATTGACATAGTTATTTTTGGAGAAACAATAGCCTCCAGGGTTGGAGTTGTCAACGTAGATATATTCACGCGATTCACGGTTGTCGAGTCGTCGGCTGCCCCGGACGCGGTATCTCTTAACGCATTATCGTCGGTTACCCCGGACGCGGTAACCGCGTCCAAACCTAAGAACGTCCGCTGAGACATTTTTGAAAATCAGTTGAGAAATAAATAATGTTGCTGTTATACGTCTTTTTTCAATAAGTAAATGATAAAAGTAACCGTGGTGTGTGGTTCAATCTTGACATTTTATGATGAGAGACATATTACCTGAAGTTATGTTTGAATTAACAATGGATTATTTGCTAAAGATTCTTTTATGATCAATTCTGTTTAGAGTCAGTTCGCATAGACTTGTATTTGATTTTGATCCTAGTCCCCACCCCCAATATAATTATACAAAAATTGAAACAGTAAAACAGGGCATTTAGGCCCCATATACTTTTTTGAAAAATTTGCCAATTTTTTTTCGAAGAATTTGTTGGCGTAATCTTAATAAATCTTTTGCTAATGGGGCAGGGGGGCAATTGCCACCCCAGATTCCAGTTTTTCCCTCCCAGCTGAAATTTGGCGTCTTCAAAAATCTTGTATAAGCTATGATTGGCTTACTTAAATCAAGCATCTACAGAAACAGATCAGTTTACTTTAGTATATCATTGCCTTTAACAGGGGCGTAGCTCCAGCACTTTTATTGGGGGGCGAGAGGGGTCGCCATCCGGAGATTCATGGGGCATGGATTGTATAAAAAATGTTCTCCAAATAATTGAGGGGCAACTGTCCCCTTGCCCTTGCCCCCCTGAAACGACACCACTGGCCTTTAGGCTCATTTTCCATTTTAACTGTCACATTCACTTGACTTAGGAAAATCAATCTTAACTTTGCCCCCCCCCCGGGGCTTTGACAAAATTACGCCACCGATCTAACTCCGTATATCCATTACTGCTTCTTAATTTAGCCAACATGATTGTATTTAGTGACTTCAAAAATCCTTGAATAACTTAGTTTTCACGAATATAAAACCTTGCTTCATTTGGGCTTCCATACCGTACTTCAATGTTTGCCTTTTCAAATCAGACCCGTGAGGTCTAAATCAGTTTGAATTTATTTCAAAGAATTGGAGTTTGATTGACTAAAATCTCTAGAATGGACTCGGAGTCAAAGTAATGACAAACTTGTCGGACAACTGGAGTAGGTGCCAATATGTTCTCATGTCAAGACCGTACCCAGGATTTTTTTTTCGGAGAGGGTTTTACTCAAAGTTTTTTTTCGGGATGGGGGGGGGGGTTACACAAAAAAAAACTCAAAAAAATGCATAAAAATTTTTTTATAGCCATTTTTGTTACGGGGGGGAGGGGGGGAGGGGGAGGAGCTTACCAAAAAGGTAAGCTCCTACGTCCTAACTACCAACACTCCTCAATTTGAGTTTCTCCTTACATTCAATGTAAAGCATATTATGCTTATCATATAACAAGGATTAGCATTTCCGTTCCAAGAATTCTTAGGTTTTTGTGCTACTTCTCCCCTTTTTTCTCGTCTTTTTCGTCTTTAGTTCTTTGTCAGTATTTTCTGTTCGTAAGTCAGTAATATCAAACCAGACTTTTCACCACGGAATTGTGTAAAAGAAATCTCTCGTTTCCCATATATACCGATTCTTTTAATTACTTGCTGCCAGCATTAACTATTTTCACAAGTCCCAACAAATCTCTATCCGTGCCTAGAGAAATGACCTGCTTTGTTTACTGAAACCTTGGCTGAGATTTCACTTTAGTAGTTTGTCGAAATCAGTGCTTCCACTATTTCTAAATTTCCGGGGTGTCCCAAACTTCCCCAAAAGAAAATTGGGTTCTCCAAGATCTTTCCGAAAATTAACATTACCGAAAAGTAACGATTTTTATCTCATGTTAGCGTTCGTGTATTTAAAATCCTTAATTTTTCAGCGAGATATAAGAGAAACCAATATTTTTGGAGGGTAGATGATTTGGGAAAACCCAATGAATTTAGGAATGGTGAAAGCACTGGTAGAAATTGGGATCCATTTGACAATTTGTTAATTCATAGTATGTGCGCATTAGCGGAGATAAATTGATAAACATTTGTGCAATATTCGATGAGTGATTTATTGTGGATATTATCTAATTTTTAATATTCGTGTATAATTGATACCGCTTTATTATACCAATTACCCGCTTTATATATATATATATATATATATATATATATATATATATATATATATATATATATATATATATATATATATATATATATATATATATATATATATATATATATATATATATATATATATATATATATATATATATATATATATATATAAACGTTACTAATGTATAAAACCACTTACTTTATATAATCTTGAAGATTACTAAAAAATTCCGTAAAGAATTATCACTTTTCACATCCTATTATTAACACTTTTGTTTCCGAATGAGTTCCCTTAACCAACTAATACAAAACTAAAACAAATCATGTGGCCTTAACCGTTTTTGATACTTCTTTTATCAGCATATATGTTTGTTTTGTTTGATAATTTATCTTTTCCAATGTTTGGATCTGATGTAGACAGATTAATCTTCTTACTTTACTCAAAACTATGCAAAAGATAAGCACAGATACTTTTGTTTGACTTTAACTCAAAACGTTTTAAAAGATGATTTAACATTAAAAGTTGCTAGACGAATGAGTCAATTTTTTAATGATAATTTAGCTCCATAATATGCCTTGATGCGGTGGCGGTTCTAGGCCTGCACAAGGGGGGCAGCTCCTCCCCACAGTTTTTCTAACATCTTATATTAAATTCCTTTTCTTTTATATAAAAGGTGTACCTGTGGTATACCTTACCTCACTCTAGATTATGATGCCGCTACTGCCTTGTCGTGTAATAAAACTTTTTAAAGCTGTTTTTCAAATGTTCTCCCAGAGATTATTTTTTTGCAGATTTAATGTAAAAGAAAAAATTAAAACCAGAGATAAAAACTGAACTTAGTTGACTTTTGTAAATGAAGGACGGAAAATTAGCTTTCTTTTCAAGCTTATTTTAAAAATGTTTTTACTGTTATTAATATGAAAAAGAACGGTACTTGTTGAGAATCCGGTAGTCACACGAGAAGTGAAGTTTCGCTAATACTAATGAAATAAAACAAAATAGGACGAAAATATAATTGTTCAGAAACAAATTTGGGCTATATATTTGCAAATTAGGGGTGGGGATGGGGATAAAGCATAGCATATATTAAACACATAACCTAACCTAGGTACCTTTTTCTGCCCCTTTAACCCCAAAAAACTAAAGTTTAAATCTTTGTCATGGAGTGAGTCACCTCACAAGTCAGAGAAAACCTATTTTTCATGTAGCATATCGGTCTTTATCGATGCGGTCTTTCTCGCGTGACTACCGGATTCTTAACAAGTACCAAAATAACTTTCCTAAAAAGAAGTATTCAAAAGATAAGTAAAGAGCCATAGTAAAAGTTAAAACGACAGAAATAAAGTCCTATAATAATAATCAGACTGTTTGTGGTGACGAACTGTAAATATAGTGTGACTCGGACTAATAGTAACCGAAACTAAAAAAAAGGGAGTTTGCTAACAATTAATATATCAAAAGAACTGGATTTTTTCTGGATTATTTGATTCCAAATATATAAAATTTAATAAATTGAACGATACCCGTCAAAATCTAAGATCCTTTGATTTTTTTTTTCAAAATCTATGAAACTGTGTCTGATTTTTGAGAAGGGGGAAACACCCCCAAAAGAGAAGGTGACTTTAATGAAAATCAAATTAATAGATTCAGCATATTAGAGAAGCCTCGTTTACTGGTTTCAAGCTCCTACCTGCAAAAAAGTGGAATTTCGCTTCTTTTTCTCGAAGAAAATATCATGGATGTGTGCTTATTTGCAGGTTTTTTAGTTGATGTTCAAACAGTTCGTGGTAACGAACTGTAAGTAAGGATTAACCCGGCTCAATAGTAACCGAAACTCTAAAAACTGGAATTTTGATAGCAATAGATATACCAAAAGAATCGAATTTTTATGCTGATTTGAAATAGATAAGATTCATTAGGTCGTAGTCTTACCCATCAGAGGTTATGAGCCTGAGAATATTTGCCTTATTTTCGAAAAAGGGGAAACACCCCTTAAAAGTAATAAAATCTTAATGAAAATCACATCAACATATTCAGTGTATCAGAGAACCCTACTATAGAGGTTTTAAGCTCCTATCTGTAAAAAAGTGGATTTTTTTTACCATAAGAATGATCACGGAGGCGTGTTTAGTTGTTTTTTTTTTGTTTGTTTGTTGTTGTTTTTTTTACCACGGGTGATCGTATCGATCCAGGAGTCCTAGAATATTGGGAGAGGGCTCATTTGAACGGATATTAAAAGTTCTAGTGCCCTTTTTAAGTGACCAAAAAAAGTGGAGGGCAACTAGGCTTCCTCCCACGGTCCTTTTTATCTCAATATCTTTCGACCAAAATTTTGATATAGCCATTTTCTTCAGCGTGGCTGAAAGGCCAATAAATATACCAAAAGATTGGAAGGCAACTGAGCTCCCTCCCATGCCCAGTTTCCCCAAAATTATCTGATCAAAATTTTGAGACAGTCATTAGTAGTATGTTACCTTATACTTTGCTGGGGCCCCTGTACCAAATAGGTTTTTCTGGTAGTCCTATTCTACAGGTCATTACATCTTTGCCAAGAGATTTACGCAATTTCTAGTTCAAGGTATATACATCACTTTTTTTTAGAGATAAACCAGAACCAGCATGTCTTGTTTCGCTGTTATGCAATTATTGTTTTTTTAACTTATACTTTGCTGGGGCCCCCGTACCAAAAAGGTTTTTCTGGTAGTCCTAATCTACAGGTCATTACATCTTTGCCAAGAGATTTAAGCAATTTCTAGTTCAAGGTATATACATGTCTTTTTTTTAGTGATAAACCAAAACCAGCATGTCTTGTTTCGCTGTTATGCAATTATTTTTTTGTTACCTTATACTTCTACGACGCCCCCGTACCAAACAGGTTTTTCTGGTAGTCCTATTCTACAGGTCATTACATCTTTGCCAAGAGGAACGAGTATAACTTGATTTGTGATTAGGATTTGAATAAAAGGAATAGTTTTCTTTACAATTCATATTAGTAAGAGAATTGAATTCAAATATAATATTTTTTATTTGCAAGTATATTAGTGGATAAAAAAAATGAGTGGTGCATTTACATTATTGGAGATTAATGATGGAACCGACAGTAGCAACGATATACGAGTACCTAATGTATCTGTGGAAAGAACTGCTGGCTGTAGACTATGTCTTGAATGGGACACTATGTATGCTAGATACGTGATATCATTGAGCAAATTTAAGCTGGAGGAGCAGCAGTGTTTTGCTGGAAAAGTAAATATTCCCCATATAAATAAACTTCGGTCAGCATTAGATGTCCTATCGAAATATATTGATGAGAACAAAATGCATCAGTGAATATTATTATTGTGATTGTGATCAATAAGACTGTTTCTAAATCAATGGTATTTGTTTTCTTTTTATTGTAGACTAGCGTATATTTTTTAGAGTAGAAAAAAGAAATTCCGGTTAGTCTGAAGTTGATCGTGAGAGAGTTAGGACTCAAAAAAATGGATAGATTCGAGAAAGATCGAATCATGAGGAATCTAGTTTTTATGGAAGAATATTTAGTTCTAGACAATGATTTTCTAGAGTTGTCTATTCAAAGGAAGATATTTTCTTGGGTAGTACTTGTCGATATGATGAAAACCGATTCCTCCTTATTAGACTATTGTATGAACATTCTACAGCGTGATCCAAATTCATTTACACAATTTATTGATATATTGATTACGACACGACAAAATGATATTGTGGATATGCTTTTAAACATTAGTTTAGAAATTTAGGACTCTTTTTCACAAGAAAGATGGTGCTCAAGGATGATTTACTCCTCTCTCTCTCTCTCAGGCAATTTTTTTTTGTTGCTAGCTCAGTTTCATTGTGGTTGTGAGAGTGTCAACACATGGCAAAATCTTCCATACATGTCAGTTATGTATGTACTCACTGGGCAGCTGGTCATCATGTGAGAATTATGAAATGATTGACGAGTAAGATGAAATCTGTAGATTATGTAACCCATGTAAATTGCATAGAGAGTATGCTGTACAAAATAAAGATTGTACTTCCTGTCTTGAAGAGATGTGTGACTCTCATACTCGATGCCACATTTGCTCCAATTGTCATTATGATTAATGTAAGCAGTGGGAGAGTACATATCCCGGTATGATTGGAAAGAATCCTAACCGTGATTTTAGTTTATTGGTACGAGATTGGTATCGTCGTGGTTTTAGATTGTTCTGGGAGGAGAAACCGGGTCAACGATTCAACTGTTGGAACAACAAAAGAATATGGTTTCTACGCCATCGTTGTGAAGACACTGAGTGTTATGATTATAAACACACTGATCTTTATTGGGCTGTGACGGAATGTGATTCGAAACTGTTTGTAAAATTGCTTCGAATAGGCAAATTGAAACATTTGAATTCTATAGAATGAATGATACTATTATCATAGACTATACAAGGAGATAGAACAAGAGTGAAATCAATCTCTACTGTCGAAGATTTGACTCTGATTTTGCGCTATAGTAGGATCAGTGGGCTTCGACTGCAAAACACCTTACCAGAACCAGTTGTTGTCAACAAATACCTACCAGTGAATGAGATAAAAAGAGCATTAAAGTCATTATATCAAGTATATAAATTTTTTTTTTATTAATAAGAAATTTCACATACATATTTAGAACATTTTATTCTCAGGTCACTAAAATCAATATTAAATACACTTGCAAGTATATTATCAACTTTAAAGTCGTTCAAGTGAGGTAAGTCAACGTAGATGTTGAGAAACTTCTTGTAGGTGTAGCCACGACATCTGAACATGAAAAAGAGTAGTGCATGAAAGCCGCATGTCTTAATAGTTAAATCCTGTACTCTTCGTTGATTTTGAATAATGGTTTTCCCCCTGCTTTCAGTAAAGTTGCTGATGTATGGAGCGTAGAATTTATATGATAGGCCAAGAGGATCAAAAAATTCAATATTCTTTGCTGTTTGAAAGATGCATAGCCAATGACCGGTCTTCAAAGTCGATGGACTGCTATTAACAATGATTAGGGTGTTGTTAACATTTGGAATTTTTTCAATGAAGTCCGAAGGTATGCAATAGAATATACTGAAGATGCTTTATATTGTAGTGGTGAATATGTTTTTGACTGGTTTTTCGTTCAAGAACTTGCAGGAGGGGAACATTTGAATTACCAACTCGAGATGTTTCCACAAATGAAGCGTAGAGAAATATACAAGTGTCCAAGGAAAAGGCAGGTGGGTAGTCTGCAAAAATGAAATTAGTGTTTCCGGCACTTCTACCATTGATTATATTGAGCTTAAAGCCAAGAACGTTCTTTAAGTTATCATTGAGAATAACCTTTTCATTGGCAATAGGTGAACTAATGTAGATCTTTCCCTCCTCCTTTGAATAGTTGAAATGAAAAGCTCATTTTTTACGAGCAGAAATTCTTTTATTGATAGTACGACATAAATCATTCGTGCAGGTGAGCTCCGGGTAATTCAATATATGGATAATCAATCCAATTGATTTTTTGAATTTTTTCTTGATCACCTGGTGGTGTAGGCCAATCATAGGGCCTAACTTTTATATCATATTCACGATCCTTTCTCAGGATGCCATAGGTATTTTCGAGAATACAATTGACAAGAGCCACTTCATACGCACCTTCAAATTTGATGGCGGGGGAGAGTTTTTTCCAAAAATCACTTGTCGTATTCAAGTCATTGTAGAGAGGATCGGAAACGTTGGACATGAAAGCTACATAGAAATCATTGGACGTTGTCAATATCTTCAACACTAATCCAAGAATCAAAATCAGAGTTGTACCCTAGCCATCGAACAAGTAACTATTTCTTACCCCTGCGAGTACGTGTCTTTAATATCTTTTCAATTTGATAGATTTCACTAGCATTTTTAACTTTTTGCAATTCATAGTCGTAAAAGCCGCCGAGAATATCGTCATCCGTAATATCACGTAGACAAGAAGTTAGGGGTGGAGTTTCGTGAATTTTTGTCACTAGCAGAAGTTCAGCGGACCACAAGTTCGCCCCCCTATCATAAACACAAGTATTTCTCATCATTCGAGAAGTATCGCAAGCCTTGAAGTTATTTTTCTTCTTGACATTTGACTCATTGGACTATTGTTTAAGAAAGGTGTCAATTGTATTATGATCCGAATGATGAACTTCCGTTGGTGTAGAGTTGGACAATGATCGATGAGGTCGTTGATTATAAATCAACATGATTTTATCCAGATCATGAGTAAAAGCCGGTGTATTTTTTAATGTACAGTATCTTGAAATTAAAAGTCGAATAGTTCTTATCAATTGTTCGGCCAATGCAGCCTTCATAGGACTGTGACTATGATAGAGCAGTGTACTATATTTCTCTAGTACTTTTGCAACATGAGGATTAACAAATTCACTACCGCGATCCGTTTGAATTTTTTTATATGAATGCTTTTCGAGAATACTTTCAACGACCTGAGCAACCTCAACAGCTCGAGTTAATTGCAATGGAACTGTATGTTCATATTAACTAAAAACACGAAGTGCAAGAAATATATATTTGTACGATAAATGGTAGAGTAGTTGAAGCCAGTCTAGAGTCAAAAGATACTCCCTAATTCTGTGCAATGTGACCAAGTCTTTAATGGTCTGATATTGATTGGCGTGAAGTCTAGGATTTCTGTGCAGAGTGTAACTTGGTTCATTTTGTAGATAGTCTTGTACACTTTTAGAGCGAACGCCCGTGACTTTGGAAAGAGTTGTGGGGGACCTTAAACTCCCCGCCTCGCCAATATTTTCATAAACACCTTTCAGAACTTCAGCCATTTTGAACGTAAACACGTTGTGTAACGTCCGCTACCCTTTTGTATACTGGCTGCTGGTGGGGACGTTGACTTGATACGTCTTCGCTTTTGTCTAGCTATCAGTGGTGTGCTAGTATTTTCCGAAATTGATTTAAAATCTTCTTCTTCTTCTTCAAGTTCATATTTTAATGTTGATGATGATGATGATTCACGTTCATTTAATTTTTTTAGAATTTGTCTATTGCCAATAAGACTTTTGGGGAAGTTTAATGTATTTAGAAAGTTGTATAGATGAGAGTCAAATGATAATAGTCGTTTACGATTTCTAACCATGTCATAGAATAAATCAAGTAGATTATAGATCTTGCCCTGAATTATAATCCTTTCCCCATTGCTCTCAACTTGAATTTGACCACTTTCCAAGAGATAGGTTAGGAGTCGTTTACTTTGTTCACGATATTAGTTGGGCATTAGATTTCCAAATTTAAATAAAAATTAATCCAAATCATCCTTCTTTGTGTTCCAGCAGCAGTAGATTCTTTAGAAGATGATTCTCTTTTGGGATCAGCAGCAGTGGGCTTTGATCGATAGTGTTTGTCCACTCGGCGAAGTGCATCTTGAAGTAAAATCAGTTTTTTATCATCATCAATAGTTTCATTGTCGAGGAATTTACTCAGATTGTCCTCAAAGTGTTCGACGGGTGAGAGAGCGAGTTTTATTGGAGTCAATTTATAGGGTTTTGCCATTCTCACTAGAGAAAACTGTTTACAAGTCCTGCAATTATTGGCAGTAAAAGTGTGAAAAAGCTACCGCCTGTCTGAAGAAGTCGTTTCCTTTTAAAATTCTTTCCTTTCTTTTTATAGGCCCATGTAAGTACAATGGAACGATGTTGCTTTTCCTGTTGCTTAACTACTTCTGATAGTTGAACATTACCCTCGGTCAATTTTAAAGAAAGTTCAGATATTAGATTAATGAAATCATTGTCTATACCGGGTTTGAGTATTGCTTTCCTAAGCTGAGGTTTTGAAGTGCTTAGAACTGAAAATAAATGTCTATTTTCATGTAGTTTCTTCAGTGTCATGATAGTGACTAATAGGTCTTTTTAGTGTTCACGGGGAGATATACTGTAATTTCATTGTCGAAAATATCTGTGACTACACGTAGATCCTCGGGTGTATTTTGATTAAGATCCAATAGGATATAACCGTGGGGTTTATTAGTTGTCTGATTGTATGCTGAGAGCAGAAATTTAGGGGCACCAGGATAGATCTGTTTATTGAGGGTTATTAGTAAGATATAATCACGAGAACTCTATCAGATGATTGAGTGTGGGTAATCATATGCAAGTTTATACATACTGTTTTCCTTTTGAGAAAGGTTGAGTAGTATTTCAGTATTGGTAATACGTCAGTGGCGTTCGTGGACTATGACCAATAGCGGCATTTGCTGAGATCATCGTTCAATAGATTCAGCCAGATTGCTAATGCCCGACAACGAGTTTTGTTCGGTAACTCGCATTTTAACAAGTTATAGCGTGAAATGTATCTGCGTTAATCCCATGGCGGCAGCAAATGGTTTTATGTTATTCTATGACTCCTGCCAAATACTGTAGCAATAGTAGATTTTTTTCGGCTTTTCCACAAACATTTTATCGCAATTTTTAATTATTTTAGTTAAGAGTGTTGTTTTGCCCGACATTGAGGGCCCAGACAGAAACGATCTGAACGGTGTTTTAAATTGATACATGTTCCTTTCAACAGTTCACCTGGACAACTAACTGTAGACCCTAATTGTCTAATGACTAAATAATTTCCCTACTACTACTCTGTTCTTCAAGAAGACAAAGACAAAGACGAATAAAGAATCATATTTTTTTTCTTTTATTATATGCACATAAAAAATTAGCAATACATTGAAAAAAAAAATACACTTTTTTAAATTTATTCATAATAAAAAATACAACATTTACATGGAGACACATATAAAAAACACTTTTTTTTTGTTTATTTATAGAGAAAAAAAATACAACATTAAATTAGAGAGAGAGCACTTGAAAAAACAAATCTGCTCTAAGTCCAAAAAAAGATAACTTTGATATTGTGACGGAGCGCCCCCCGCGCTGGCGGCGGCCGCCCCCCCCCGGGTCGTGAGGCCCCCCCCCCCCCGCCACGAGGCCTCCCCCCCCAAAGGTTTATTTAGGATATTATTTACAGGACTTTATTTAAACCAAGACTTTCCCTGTGGGCAATACATTCAGTCCGGTCTGAAGTTAAATAGTGTCCAAGGGGGAGGGTGGTCACACCATCTTGACAAACATAGACCTTGTCGGAAATGGTACTCATGGCTATTTTTTCTACATTTACAGTAAAGTTCCTGTAGTTCAATGAACGAATTGCCAACAATTTGGCTCGTGGAATTGCATTTTCAACAATACAATTCCTATAAATGTTCATGTCGAAATTCTTGTCCACATAGCGCATGGGTACTCCTTTGCAACGTCTCTTGATTTCCTCGTCGTGTGTCTGTATAAAGTACACATTTAGACCTACAAACATACCACAGGAAATCATGTCGCGTCCGGTTTCAGATTTAAAAAATAAAATCTTATTTGGTACCCGAAACTTAAAAAGCTCATGGTAAATACCACAAAACTAAATTGTGTAGTCCCTCAGTGAGTTGATAATTTAACCGTGAACCAAATCATCAATTATATTTGGTGTTTTTAGTTTGAGCAGTAGAGAATCAGTGTAACCGTAGCATACCTCTACTTGCCCCTTTTCCGGCAACTGTACCCTAGCAACATTGTAGTAGAATTCAAACATGATCTTTTTTGATATATCCAAGATATAACTTCATGCAGCAATATTTTTATTCAAGACAATGCTTCTTTTTTTACTATTCAAAATTACCATGTCCGGGCCAAGGATTGTAAAGGAAGTGTAATTGTGATCGTCAATAATTTGAGCAAAGTGGTTGGGGTCGGTCACAACGTCACAACGATCCCTATTGCTAACGCTCTCACACATTGTGCCGAAAGTCGAATTCAAAATGAGTATAAATTTATTTATTGGCTTTCGTCTGTGCTGCAGAACGTATGCCGACAAAAGTGTCAACAAACGTTTTCAAATAGGGTTTTTGACTAAACCCGAGTGCTCGGTGAACCTTTGTGACGTTAGAACCATTGTTACACATCCATTTTAATGCTACATGATGTACAACTATATTTTTTTTCGGCAGAAGGTCAGCAATAAGTTTTTGTTTTGAAGGTGCACAATACAATCCGTCCTCCTCGACTGAACGTATATTGCGAGGACTCAAAGAGTCCTTAGTCACATGTATATTGATACATGGGAAAACAAAATCCTTTAATGAATCTTGAAGCTCGGCTGGTATCTCTTCATCAATTTCAAAAAAACATCCAACCGACCCATTCTCCTCAACACTGTTAATGTTGAGGAAATGGGGAACTTGAGGGTCATTGAGCCATTTATAGTTGCCGCAAGGTAGTGCATAATTGGACATGGCCGTGGGGTCGAGAAAATTCATATCCAGGAAAACTGCATTTGATTTTGTCCCCGTCTTCTCTCCTGTTGGATCAGTTTCCAAGATACGGTCCCCGTGAAAAACAAACCCCCCCTCATTGACCTCTCGATGAACAGGTACTGATCAATGTCGGTGATTAGCCCAATTTTGTCCCCACTAATTTTCAGGATAAGGTCCATCACTAGATGAGGCAAAGAAAAATAATAACCAACTCAAGATTAAATTCCTCCTAGATGTTATCCGTATTTCTACACATAATGTCTAACAGAGTTGAAACGTCACTCGAAAAATATAGCTTGCAGTAGTCAAACCCGTTTTTACATCCTCCCTCAGCCAAAACTTTTTTACCAAAACTGTATTCCTTGGGGGTGCATCTACGATCATGAAGGATGTCGTAAAATGAGTCAATAGGAAGACTAGTGTCCTTGACAAATCTTGACATGGAACAGTAATACTCATAAGAATTTATGCTTTTGACCGTTAACAAATCATATAAGTCAGTTGGAAATTGTTGCTTGAGAAGGGAAAAAGCACTGCAGCCGTCATCGTTTTTCTGCACTTGAATTAATTCGCTCAATGATTTAAGGAAAAAACAGTATGAATCTAAAAAGCGAATTTTATTCGTATACTCAACGGCGGCTTCAACAAATTTCCACATAAATTCCAAAACACGCAACTTGTCCGATGATTTGGGTATGATTATGGAGGTACAGTTATCTATCTCCCATGCATCATCATCCATTGTTCCATGTCTTTGAAGACACACCAATGTAGGTAGCAACTTCTTCAGATTGTAGTTAGAGTTATTTACTAAAATTGGACGACAAAGTTGTTGTTTAATTTTTAAATTACATGAATTTTGACACCACCATTGAAAGTTACTTTTTCAAATTGAATTAGGGTCAATAAGGTGATTGTGGTCCTGCACCGCGTCTTTTGGGGCAAGGGCACCCCTACACACCCAGCAAATTGTCCCCTTTTCCAGCGCCAGTTGCTCATTATCTGACAATGTCATTGGGTAATTGGTATGACGTAATCGTGAAAGTGCCTTGGTTACTGTTTTTATTAAGGAAAACAGTAGCTTGTCCTTACGACCGTCCTCGTTCATAGTAAAAAAAAAACTTCCCTGATAATTTGATCTATGGTAATATGACGGGCATGCCTGGTGGAATACGCGCCAAGTTTGTATTCATTGACTCGATTTAGCCTTGCTGAGTCCGATACCTTAACCAGTCTTGTTTAACAGTCTAAAGACACTTTATCAGATTGAAGAAGAGAATTTTGAAAATTTTTAAATTGTAAAGTGTCTTCGCCTTCTGCAGGCATTTTAATTCTCTGATTTCCATGAATTTTGCAATGGTTCATGTGATCTGAAAATGTTCGCTCAGCTGTGAATGGGGAAAGGCACATAGGGCAAAAAAAGCGTTTACCTTTCTTCACACCTTGACATAGGAGTCGACTTATTGCAGTGACGGGAAAAAAATGACAATAGTAAATTATATCTTTGGGAGGCTGGTAATTAACCCACACCCGATTTTTAACATTTTCCTTTATCGGTGTCCTCACTGAATACAAAACTCCTTTTTTATTCGGGTTTTCCCCCCAGCTACCAATTCTGTGTCATACTGGAGAACAAACACCCCTCACCCATCATTTTCATTTGCTTTCTCGACTATTCATGTTTATTTAAAGGTAACCAGATACATTACTACTAAACCATAAAAATCTACATTAGGGATAATTTTTACACCATTGCGAGCAAGTCTGTCGAGATTTTTCATTGATGATTCATCTTTTTAATGTCTTATGGGCTGCTGCTAAAAACGCATATTTAATCCATTGCAGTCCCGTGTCAAAATTGAAACCTTGAACTCCTTTGGTAGCCGACAAATCTGGGTGGCATTTTATTCGTCGACTACCCGCTCCCCTTAAAATAAAGTTTTTTTTTAAATCTACTGAGATTCAGATCCATGCGTTCAATGTATAAATATGTGGACCCACTCCCCCTCTCGCTAAACGTATCCAAAGTTGAAATTAGTTTATTCACCCAGTTGAAAAAGTTGTCTTCAAAATCGTTTAGACCTGGATAAAAAGTCTAGTTGCCTGTCGAAAAATGAAAACAAAAAATGTCCCCGGATGTCCCATTTTGTAAATAAACTTTTTGATTCACCGACGTTTTAATTCCCCCTCGACCCTCCCAATTCTGGATCTGAATCTCAATTTTTGCTCGAATTCTGTCGATATAGCTATGGAGAACTTTCACAGGGTCATTTAGAATAATGCTCGCGTTTTCCTCGGGGGAGCTAAAATCTGCCCTTTATGGTTGCAAATGGCTGAGAGCAGATTCTAACAGATAAAAATGAGGCGAGTCCAGGGACGTTGCATTATTTTCATGTTCTGACCCTGTTTGTTCAGGACTCAATTCACTAATAGTAAAGTTGCTGTTAAAAATGTCCCCGGAAGAATTAGGCCCAACAATTTGCATAAGACTGTCCATTTCTTCAGCTGTAAATTGAAAATCCAGGGGGATATCAAATAACATACCTTCACTAACATCCGGCGAGAGGGTGCAATTACCCATAATACTTTGAAGTCCCGGACCAGGGAAGTCAGAAGTTTTCACAGCTTCACCCTGAAACTAGAAAATGAATGGATTAAGTTTTTTTTTTGACGACAGTTTTATCAAAATTTTAACACACTTTTCTTTTTTTCTTTTTTATCAAACAATGTACATTAAATCAAAAATTTTTTTTATAAAAATCTGAGACACACACACACACACACACACACACACACACACGCTCACACACATACAGAGACGGCGCACACACACACACACACACACACATGCTGAAATATTCTTACAGGTTGAAATTGCGTTGCTAACCCCTTAGCCTATATTCAATTAGTCTATAGCGTGCTGTGAAAACAGCGTCAGATAGAAATGCACTGCTTAAACAATTTATACTATTTTTTGAATTTATGCTTCAAAAATCATTAAAAAATTTTTATCGCAGTTCTAACACACTTTTCTTTTTTTCTTTTTTTTATCAAACACTTTTTAATCAAATAAAAATTTTTTTAATAACACACACACACACACACAATCTGAAATATTATTACAGCTTTAAATTGCGTTTCTAACCCCTTAGTCTATAGCGTGCTGCGAAAAACAGCGTCAGATAAAAATGCAATGTTGAAAAAATGTATTCGATGTTTTGAAATTATACTTCAAATATTATTGCTAAATTTTTATCACAATTATAACACACTTTTCTTTTTTTATCAAGCAATTTTTTTTTCAACTAAAGTTACCCCCCCCCCCTCCCCCAAACCCCTCCCGGGGAGGACCCTTGGGAACCGGGAGCTTCCTTCGAGGTAGAAGGATCGATACCCTTTTGAGTTGGGGGTATCGGACTTCACAATACTGTTCAAATAGAACAGCCTCAAATTCTTTTTTCGAATGCATCTTTTTCAACGAAAATAATTGCCTGAATTGGCCCAAAATAATGTTTCTTCGTATCATTGTCGAATAAACATTTGGAGATTATTAAGAAGAGCTTCTTATCTCAAAAAGAGATCCTGTTACAAGGACCCATACTAAAAATTCAAAGCGGATTAAGTGGCTTCGGATTAACTTGACAAGAGCCCGGATGTACGCGAAAACTTAGCTTAATAATACAATTTTAAAGAGTGGTTGTCAACTGTTACACGGCAAATCGTTTTTTTTTTTATTTTTTGTTTTAAAATAATTTTTTTTTTTTTTTAAATTAATATTTGTATTATTTCAATATAATTCGTGTTTGTTATAATTTACAAGGTAAGGTTTTTTTTTTTAGAAATGCATGATAAGCTATTACTGTGTTTTAAACTTTCTTATACATCTCGATAATGTTGTTAATGAAAGAAAATGAAATAGTTTAGAAACATTCTTTCAGTTTTTTAATAATCAAAAGTTATGCGCCTGTTGAAATTATGTCTTATTTTTTTTTGAACTAATAAGGAAAAAAATATATAAGCTTAAAATCTCTGGATAAATATAATAAGCCTTTGGTACGGCCTGAAGAGGGCAATCTTTTCTATCTTGATCTGATGTGATTGAGGCATTATGTGAAGCAGCCCATTACCTTTTCAACGTCCTTCCGGTTTGCATGGAGCTAACACTACGCTCGTAGGACCCTGGTATTAAAAGATTCACGGCCAGTGAATGGTCCAGGTCATTTGTAATTACACCAGCGAATTTGATAATAGATGACCTTTTGGCTTGCATTAATGCACGCTTACTCCATCTCGCTTTCTTTTCTGGAGGGGTATTATAGCACGTATCTTCTTCCTTTAAAAAAAGACTAAAATTTAGCATGAAAAAAAATGTATTTCGGGTTTGGAAACTAAATCAGTTTGCTAGACAACTCAATTAGTGTAAAAACATCTTGATTTCAAAATAAAGGGTGTTGATAGTGGGATCGATGAGCCTTGTATAAGCTACTTTTCCAACAATCTGCTTTTTCAATCATATTTAATGCAAATTTGAAGGTCTAGAGGGGAAGCTACCCCCCGAATTTAGTAAGAAATTATTAAACTCTTTGGTATAACAGCCTTTTTTTCTCTCTTTAAACTATCAGATTTCAATCAAATGTAGACATAAATAGAAATTTAAGAAGTGGAAAAGTTAATTAGCATGTCTCAGTCAATCCCCTATGAGATATTAATGCCCGTCAAATAAGAAGGAGACCTAAGCTAACAATGCTATTTATTAAATAGGGTTATAAGGTAACAAATTTTATTTTTGAGGAAATGGGGGGGGGGGTTTGAATGCATTAAATTTCAGGAAGAGATTCTTCAACGCAGACGGCCTGGAAGTATTTTCAAAAAAAAACATCCCTAAAAAAAAGCCACTGATCTTGATAAAAAGGAAGCTTTTGTAACAATTAATACATTAAAAGAATCAACATTTTATTCTAATCCCAAATTACCGATCGAAAGCTAAGCACTTTTTCAAAAACATCCCTAAAAAGGCCCATTGATCTTGATAAAAATCGCACTGTAAATTTCAGCCTATAAGAGAACTATGTAGAGGTTTCAGCTCCTAAACAATAGGCTTCTAAGTGCATAATTACCCTTAGTTCTAGTGTCTGTCTTAAGTAGTCAAAAAGATTAACACATTAGCAAAGTGGTTGTTTCTGCTATTCTATTTTACTTTTTCATATACAATGAACCAAAATCAAAGTGAACATGCCTCTCTTTTTTTTGAATATTTACTAAAATTGAAATACATAGATCATTTAAAAATTAATGATGAAGTCAGCTTTTTAAAGGAGGTAATCACACCGTTTAAGGAAAGAATTTCTTCCTTAACTTAATGACAAGACAATTTTCTTTTTATTACAATAATAATGAGAAAATTTTACTCACCAGAAATTAATTAGGATTATCCATTTTCTATGTAAATGTTCACAAAAAATGTCAGTAGTGTTAAGTTGAATAAACTATTCAAAACTGTTGAAGAATCTAATTTGAAACCTGAATATATACAAAAAATAATTGAATATATTGGCAACTAAAAAAGACACACCGGTTTTTCTGACACGGATTTAACCTAAAAGAAAACTTGTATATCATGAAATAGAAATTCAGTTAATTGTGTCAGAAAAACTTGAACCAAAACAGATTATACCCAACCTGTTTGGTACGGGGGCGTATGCAAAGTATAAGGTTCTACCAGAAAAAACCTGTTGGTACGGGGGCGTCCTCAAATTCAATAGATGGTAAAAAAAAACATGTATATACCTTGAACTAGAAATTGCGTAAATCTCTTTGAAAAGGTGTAATGCCCCTGTAGAATAGGACTACCAGAAAAACCTGTTTGGTACGGAGGGGCCATAGAAGTATAAGTTAGCACTCTACTGTCATTTTGTTCATTATAGTTATAAAATCAAATAATTTTGTCTTTAGGTGTAAAATGATCCCCCACAGTCTGTGGGGAGAGGCCTGTAAGTTATGAAATTGTTCCATTGCTAACGTACAGTAATTGTTATTGGGAAGTATACAGATTTTTAGGGGGGTTCTGCTTGGGGTGGATTTCAATGGGCAGACTCTTCCTTGGGAAGGGAAACTTCTGGGGGTGAATATTCCAGGGGAAATTTTATACTTGGAGATTTGACAGAATTACTATACGAAATTCTTTTTCATTGTCCTACATTCTCTTGGCCAAATTTTTCATGTGGAGATGTTCCGAGGAAATTATCCAGGGGCTGTTTTCTGTTGTTTTCTGGGGAATAATTTCCACTGAAGGGAGCGTTTCTGGAGTGATCGAGAAACCAATTAGAGCTTAAAGATTCAAATGAAAGAATGCTAAGGAGAACTTTTCAGGCTGAATCGTACGCAAGCAATTTTACAGGGAGAGGGGATTCTCAGCGAGGATAGAACTGTGTGGAGGGAATTTGACTGGGGGAAAGTTGCTTTTTACGCTATATGAAATTTCCACGGAGGAGTTTTTAGTGAGGGAGAGGGGTATATTTTATAGAGGCTGAGCCATATTTACCGGCCTCATTTGAAAAACGGGCAGAAATTATTCCACATATGAAGGGTTGCCCCCGCCTCAATACCTTACTATTTACGCTAAAAATTGACTGTTAACTAAAACTGAAACATAAGGGGCGTTTAATTAGAATAGGAAGCTTTTTTAAAAGTGCTAACAGCTTTAGCGTAAAGAGCAAGGTATTGAGGATGGGGAAACCTTTCATAAATGGAATAAGTCTGCCAAAATTAATACGCAAATTTTGTTTTAATTTTAAATTTGCGCTCCTTACGCTAAAGTTTTTATTGTTTTAGAAAGTAGAGTTGCGACAGAGTCAAAATTTAGCGTAAAGAGTGAGGTGTTCGGGAGGAGACAGCTCCTTTCATATACGGAATAATTTTTGTTCCTTTAAGGTTTATTGTCGCTCCATAGTTTCAGTTAAAAAAAACTTGTTTTTTTTTATTTCATTCCCCCCAGGGGTGACTGAATTGAACAAACAGTTGTAGGAGATTGGCGGAGGACTCATTCTGACGAAAATGAAAATATCCAGCGCCCTTTTTAAGTGGCCAAAATGATTGGACTACGAAAACGCGGTATTTTCTGCCACTTTGTGGCATCAAACTGCCAAATTTGCCTCAAAGAGGACCAAATTGCTATCGATTGAAAAGTCTGAGATAGCCAATGGATTTAAATGCACTAAAAGACTATATATTGAGCCTCCCAGTAGAAGAATTATGAGAAATCCCATTGACACTCCTATCGACAGAGATGTGGAAAGGAGTGTGGCATAAGCCTTGGCGTTCTTGGGTGGGGGGTAAGTGGTACTAGGACTTTTGTTTTCATTGAATTTGAAAGGTAATTTTGTTCCTATTTTTATCTAATGTTTAATGTCTTCTTGTTTCCTGGGGGCGTCCCCCCTACCACTATAAAACACATTCGTTCGAGAAGTTTGTGCTAAAGTCCATCCGTGAAAATGAAGACCCTTTCCATAGTTTTGATAATCAGCCCCCCACACCCTCCTAATAAATACTAAAGGGGCAGTTTTTTTTCAGGGAAGAATATCGTTCTCAAAGCATTGTTCCACGTATATTATACTTTCTAAATTTCAATTTTTTATGAATATCTAAAAAAGGGAGTTGAAGGAGGGAGAAGTAGCCCTCTTTCACATTTAACAGAGCACGGGGTCAAATGGCACGTAATAGCAAAATGTAAGTAAAGAACCACCCTTGTCAATAGCAACTGAAACTTTTAAAGTTTCGATTATGACATATGTAACAACAAAATGCATTATTCATGATGATTCTAGGCGTTCACAATGTATTGATTTTAGATTCACTCGTTAAAAGCTATTAGCAAATGAAAACATTGTATAATTTTAGAAACAGGAATTAAACTCTTGATGGAAACTATTAAATGAAATTTAATATTTATGAAATACCTAATGCATATGTGGGCTATATAATGTATATATATACTATGTTATTACATCATATAAGAATTTCATATGAAAGCATTTATGACATCATATAAGTATTTTCTTATATGACATCATGCATAGCATATATAAGATCGTTTAGATTCCAACGCAAGAGTTATTAATATAATGTAATGTCTGTTGGAAGGCCCAAAAAACAAAAATATGTAGTTGCAATTACTATAAATGATGATTCTTTGGAATCAGCACCTGGACTATCAAATTTGATAAAATGTGAAATTTGACAACCTGGACAATCAATTGCGACAACACCAATACGGCAGCTAAACCAAAGGCCATTGCTAAAAAGTGAGGGAGTCAAAAATGAAAATGAGGAGCAGCGAGTCAATGAAAATCAACCTGGACAGCGAGAATCAAAACGTGTCAAAATTGAAAATGATAGCGATGAGGATTGGTTTCAAGATTTTGACATGGATAAGGCCCTCAATGCCTACCATACCTTTGTTAAAAAATAAAGGTTTGGTGATATGTATTTCATAATGACGAAAAATAAGCAGAGTTGTAACGAAGCAAAAAAATTAAAAATGATAGCCATGATGATTGGGTTTTGATTCTGACATGGATAAGGTCATCAATATCTACCATACTTTTGAAAATCAAAAATATGGACGGAATAAATTGTTGGAAGAAAAAGAAGTTTTTGTCCCACCACCAGAACAATTAAAAGAAATACAAGATTCGGCGACACGTCTTTCATAATGACAAAAGACAAGCCAAGACAAAAGCAGAAGTTTTTGTCCCACCACCTGAAGAATAAAAGTAACAAAGGTGGTCATCAATGCCTTCCATACCTTTGAAAATCAAAAACCTAGACAAGATAAACCGTTGGAAGAAAAAGAAGTTTTTGTCCCATCACCTGAGCAATAGAAAGAAACAAAGGTTCGGCGATATGTCTTTCATAATGACAAAAGACAAACCGAGGTAAGAGTGAAAAGCCAAATAAAAAATATGTAATATAAAACAGGCACCACGTCTAATTTAAGATCCATTGCGTTGCTATGATGCTACGAGAACGCTCAAATTGTTTGCGTTTAGAAGACAAGCGACAGCGAGAATCTATATATAGAAGCCTATGGCGTGCCCGCGGCCCGGTGGCGAAGCCGCCGGGTTCCCAGTACTATTTATATGAACCGTGCAGTATAACACTTGAGGGAGCGAAAGGTCCCCACATTATTAAGGAGATGATAGTTTAATTCGGATGATTATACTTTATTTCTAAAATCAACCACCCTAAATATATTCGTTTTTCTCAAATTATTGCAGTGCACAAGTTAAGTTTTTATTTAAAGAGTTGGGTATGAGGTATGGTATTTATCCATACATACGGTAATCCTTGTTACACAGTGAAAAACGAACATAAATTAAATAAAAAAAAGCAAGCTTTCTCCAACGAAAGTAAAGAGCCAAATTAAAATTAAAAACGAACAGAAATTATTCCCAGTATTAAGAGGGCTACCACCCTCCGAACGTTCCAGCTCCTGAGACTTTCAAAATTATATGTTGCATGTTAGATAGCCCTACCGTAGAGGTTTCAAGCTCCTAACTAAAAAATGTGGAATTTTTCATTTTTCCCAGAAGAATAATCGCAGATACGTATTTATTTGTTTTTTCCCCCAGGGGTGATTTTTTTTGAGCCAATAGCTCTAGTAGGTTGGAAAGGGGCTAAATTAAACAGAAATTAAATTTTCTAGTGCTCTTTTAAGTGATCAAAAGTTTGTACCACGGAAAAGTGGTTTTTATACCATTTTGTAAAACCAAACTACGATTTTGCCCCAAAGAGGGCCAACATTCAAAAACTCTGAGATAGGCAGTCAATATAAAAAATATAAAAAAGACTCCAGCTGCAGAGAAAGAACTGCCGTACGATGGCGCACTCGTCCTTAGAAAGTCACGCAGTCCACGCAAAATAGATGGTTGATATGGATTTCTTATCTCTCATCATCTAAGCAAAGCCCAAATAATGGTTCTTCTGTGTAATATCAGTAGTATGTCCATAACAAATACAGACTCTACACCCTTATTTGGACTCTAAAGATTGCCTATACTACAGACTCTACGCCCGAGGAATAAAAGATCATATGCTGAGCCTCATTTACAGAAGACCAACAGGTATAAAATTTGTATAACCGGTGTACCTAGCACCCAGATCAAGTCGTTCAAAATTTAACATACTTAGATGAGATTTGGGTCATTGACCTACATACAGACAGGTATACGAGGTGTACCTCATTTGTGCAATATTCCTGCCAGGACACGATTAGCAGATATTCGATCTTCATTGAATAAAAGCAATGTCCAGTTATTATAATACTTAATATTAAAGTCAAGACAATAATATGAATAAATGTTTTGTCTTTTGAAAATATTGTTTTGTATTAGGGTATGCATAAAGTTGAAATTAATAAAGTTGTATACATTTTAATCAATGATATGACAGCCCTCGGTCATCCATATCCTAACCTCCAAGACCCCCAATGCTCCTTTTCCCTTTTTGCACTTGTTTTTTTTTTAGTTTAATTATTTTTAACTTTATTATTTTTTTTACTTAGAAAGTTTTTAGGGCATTTTCATTAAAACCTCGGGGGAGGGGGGGAGGTAAAACTTTTTTGATGGAGGGGGCTGAAATCTGACGCTCAGTGAAAGAAAGGGCATTTTTATTAAAAGCCCTCAAAAATATCTTAATTTGGTTTATATTTACCTCTAATGAAATTATTAGAAATATGAAGAGAAAATATTTTCAAATGTGCGCTTATCAACCAGGAATGCGTAGTCTTGTCTCAAAGAAACGAGAAATTTTCATTAAAACCTCGAGGGTAAAAGAATTTCTTATGACGGAGGGAGGGAGCTGAAATCTAACGCTCAGTCAAATAAACAAGGCATTCTCATTAAAACCCCTCAAAAACTCTTAATATGACTTAAGTTTACCTCTGATATCAGTCCTTCATCCCTTTCCTCTGATAATGCTTCCTAGAACCCCTACTTTTCTTTAATTCGTGGTTCCTTTTGCTAATATTTTATCCTTTATAAGCTTTTTTCATGATTTGTTTTTTCCATTTGTTGAGTTTTAATTGCTTCTTTCTGTGTTTTAATTATGCTTGTAAATTTGTTTTTATTAATAAAGATTGTATAAATAAAAGTCTGTGTCCTTTAGATTTCTTGTTGCAGGAGTAACCTTCATTGCGTAATCATTTACGCAATGAAATATCTAAAGCCAATGCTGTGTAACATCTCACTGACTCAATAGCTAACTTAACAGTCTAGGTCACTTTAGAAAATTAATTATGCTGTAACAGAAAGGTCCATCTAATAGATCAAAAATCAATAACATTGGGATGCTTGTGCGTTCTCGTGTGGAAAGGGTTGGAAACATGCGATCAATTTAATCGCTCTAGAAAGCAGGCAGGGAATTCACCTTGCCTCGAACTGGATATCACGTAGAAAGTATTCCTCGAATAACTTTATTAGGGAGGATTTCTTATTCTACATGTCTTGCGCTCCATTCTATTGAGAGGAAATCTCTTTCGAATCCTAATGCGGGAAAAAATCTCTGGAATATAAAAATTCCCTGAAAAAAAACCTTGAAATAAAAAAGAAATCCCTCCTTTATCCCCCACAGCTATAAGCGGGGGTTCCCTGCTAGACTATCGGACTCTAACAAGTCCTATTATGTAACAACCATAAGTAAACATTCCGTATTACATAACAACCAAAGAGATCTTGAAAAAAATCTAGTAGAGAAATGTCTTAAAAACGTCTTGAATTGTCTTGAAACGTCTTGAAAAACATCTTGACGAAATATATCTTAAAAGCTTCTTGAAAAACGTCATATAAACGTCTTGAAATGTCTTGGAGAAAACGTTCCCTGTTACGTAACAATCAGAGAAATCAAACATTTGGTGGGACCATGAATGTTTTTTCGGCCCTCGCGGGTTTTTAAACACTCTCTATTATATAACACCCCAAAGCCTATTACGCAACAACCAAAGAAACCCTGAAGTAAAGAAGCCCTGGTCCTCGTAGGTTTTTAAACAATCATAGAAATATTGATTTGGTGGGGACCCTGTAGGCTTTTACATGACCCATGCAAGTTTTTAAACAACCAAAAAAATCCTGATTTAGCGGGCTCCCTGAAGGTTTTTTACTGGCCCTCATAGGTTTTTAAACAATCAATGAAAACATAATTTGTTGGGTCCTGAAGATTATTTCCTAGCCTCCTTGGGTTTTTAAACACTCTCTATTAGGTAACACCCTTAGGTTTTTAAGTAATTAACACATGTATTTTGAAGAAACGTAAAAACCAAAGAAATCCTGATTTGGCGGGTCCCCCTGAAGGTTTCCCTAATTGGTTAGGTTTTTAAATAATTAACACATGCTTTATTTGGAAAAAAAATCCCTATTATGTAACAAGCACCTACATCTCTTAGAAAATTAACAGACACCTGCGTCTTGAAAAAGTTTAAAAAAAGTGTCGGGACTGGGATCGAAGGAGGCACTGGCTCTTTAAAACTATTGAGGGGATACTACTTATTTTAAAGGATGAATCCTAGCCACTTAGCTCAGGGTTTGATCCCATTTGCCGAAGGGCCGACTCTGGGACCTTAATGTCGAGAAGTATCGTAAACCAATAAATGAAATAAATAAAAAAAAATTAATTTGGCTGCTCCAATATTTCATAAATAATTTCTGAGACCACACTGGCTAATCATGATAAACAAAAAATCGCGAAGAAAGGAAACGAGGACAATTAACAGCCAGTGAAAAAATTACTAGGAAAGGGTCTAGGAAATAGGAAAGGGTAACTTTCACCATTACTAGGAAAGGGTCGTCCAATTTTAGTTTGGTGTTTTTATTTTAAGGTTTGGTTTTTATATTTTTATCAGTTTTATTCTGCACTGAGGACGGTCAAGCGGAGGTCATGACCGAAATATTTGCATAATTTTTCAATTTTTTCACTGGCTGTTAATTGTCCTCGTTTCCTTTCTTCGCGATTTTTTGTTTATCCAATATTTCAATGGGAAATCCAAAAGAAATTTCTTCCAATATTTTATGACGTTCTAGGAATTCTTAATTTGGTTCAATATAGTTATGATTACAACTTCAGTCAAATTTAATAAACGGAATATAAAGTCAAGTCAATTAAGGAAACACAAGTCACAATACAAAGTCATTGCGGGTTTCGAGGCAAGTATTTTCAAACCTGGAAACACTTTTATTTACTTTTGCATTATTCATAAATGTGTTTCTTTCTTTTCTTGGTGAAGAGAAGGAGTCCCTTAGGTTACTGCTTACTGAACCCCTATCAAGCCGGGCTGTTTCACATGGCCAACCCGACCAAGTCAGGTTGCATCTACGACTAAATAAGCATGTATTGGTTTTCTTCTTTAAAAAACATGAAATTTCGTGTCTTGTAAATGTGGGTTGAAACCACCGTTCTAAGATTTTTAGAGATGCTGAATCTGATGATGTAAGTTTCAACAAGATTATCATCTTGATTTCATCTTGATCATCTAGATCAGGGGTCTCCAAACTTTCCAGCCTTAGGGCCATACTGATTACTCCAGTAAGTTCCGAGGGCCAAAAGCAAATAATCGTTGTTACCGTCGGCAAAAAGTGAAATAGTCCACTGATGAAAAAAAGTCCGAAAAAGTACGCAACGTTTAAAAAGGCTTTAAATTGGACTAAAGTTCGCAAAACGGCTACACTGCATATTATTAATTTTCCTGTCATTATCTGTAATTTCTAGATTAGTCGTAGAGTATGAGCCATGAGGAGTAACGTGACTCGATATTTGGTGAACACAGGCAGAAATAGGTAGTACCTTTTATCGCTAACAGCACGTACAGAATAATCTTGTTGGTTCGAGAAAGTCCTGGTGTCTTCCACTCACTTCTAGATGGCAGTAATTGGAATATATAAGAAGGCTAGTGGCACAACCACAAGTCAGTTCCTATGACACTGTTGTCAAATAAAGTAGTGCGTATCTCCTTAAAACGTGTTTGTGCGTATTTAAGTTAAATACATCTTTGTAACAGTATTTTGATTTGAATTGCTGCTTTTGTCTGTGATTTAGTAGTATGGAAAAGAAGCGAAAAATTGATAGTGAATGCAGAAAATTCAAAGATCAGTGGAACATTCAGTATTTCGTAATTGAGTCCAGTAACAAGGCGCTATGTTTGATTTGCAATAAAAGCATAGCCGTTCTCAAGGAATATAACATTAAACGTCATTATGAAACAAAATATTTTCAAAATTACTCAAAGTATACTGGAAGTTTGCGGACAGAAAAATTCGAAGCTATGAAGCACGGATTGAAATCGCAGCAATCTTCATTTACAAAACCCAAAACTGAACAAGAGGCTGCAACTCGTGCAAGCTTTCGTGTGGCTCTTGAAATTGCGAAACGTGGAAAACCATTCACCGATGGAGAAATGATCAAAGAATGCATAATTGCAGTAGCCGAAGAAATGTGCCCTGATAGGGTAAATTTACTAAAAACTGTCAGTATGTCAGCAAACACTGTGGCTCGAAGGGTAGAAAACATCGCTGAAAATATATTCTCTCAACTGTTCGACAAAAATGGACATGTCGAGTGGTTTTCTTTGGCCTTGGATGAGTCAACAGATGTGTCGGATACTGCTCAGGTATTGATTTATATTCGAGGAGTATATAAAAGCTATGAAGTGCATGAAGAACTTCTTGATATGTATAGCATTCATGGCACAACTACCGGTACAGATATTTTTAAAGGAGTTGAAATGGCCATTAATAAAAAGAACCTTCGATGGAAAAACTTGAAATGTATTACAACTGATGGAGGCAAAAACATGAGTGGGAAAGATAAAGGAGTGGTCGCTCTTGTGTCAAAGGCTGTAGAAAATGACGGTGGTTCAAAACCATTAGTCTTACATTGTGTTATTCATCAACAGTCTTTGTGCGGAAAATGTCTGGATGTGTCTGAAGTTCTGAAACCAGTCATATCAACTGTTAATTTTATCAGATTTTTGAGCTGAATCACCGACAATTCCGACAATTTATTGAAGAGATTGGAGAAAATAACTTACCTTATCATACTGCCGTACGTTGGCTTAGTTGTGGGAAAGTCCTTCAGCGCTTTTTTGAACTTCGAGCAGTGATCAAAATTTTTTTGAATGAAAAGCATCGCCCTCTTACTGAATTACAAAACAACACATGGCTGTGGAAGTTAGCATTCTATGTTGATTTGACGAAACATACGAACGAACTGAATTTGAGATTGCAAGGAGAAAACCAGCATCTTCCTGATTTATACACTAATATCAAATCATTCCGGAAGAAATTGATACTGTTTCAATCACAACTACAAAGTAAATGTTTGCCACATTTTAAAACATGTGAAATATTCAGCCACACCACTGAGACTGAGTTTTTTATCGATTTTGCAATCGAAACTTTGAGTGCTTTGAAAATAAATTTCGATACTCGTTTCTCGGACTTTGATGCCATTGCGAATCAAATTAAGATTTTTCAGAATCCTTTGGATACTGACATTGAAACCCTAGCCCCAGAACTTCAAATGGAAATGATTGATCTACAGTGCAGTGATGTAATTAAGAATAAATATCAAAACTCATCTTTGTTGGAATTTTATAAGAATCTTCCACTGACACAATTTGATAATTTGCATAAATTTGCTCGTGGGCTGTTTTCTGTTTTTGGTACTACTTATTTGTGTGAGAAGACCTTCTCCAAAATGAAGTACACAAAAAATGTTTACAGATCTAAATTAACTGATGAGCATCTTAAATCTCTTTTAATAATTGGTACAAGTAAAATTAGTCCACAACTACAAACTGTTGTCAGTGGAAAATCTCAGTTACATAAATCTCATTAGTATTTCATATGTCATTATGCTTGTGTTTTTATTTAAAATGTATAAAATGTTAGTTGGATTCATTTCAATAATTTGTTAGTTATTATATGCTGAACTTAAATTTTCTGCATATTATACATTTCTTTACTCATTACAATTCTTTGTTACTTTATCCAACTTATCACAAAAACAATAACAATAAGTCTACAACAATGTTATGAGTAGTTAGCTCATGACCATATCAATGTAGATGTCATATTAATAATTATTCAACATAAAATTAGAATACTTCAGTAAACTAAATTTAATTTGCTATAAAAAATGTGTTCTCTAAAAGGAGTTTTCAAGTACGCTAGCTCTCCGCGGGCCGGACAAAATCTGTCAGCGGGCCGGATTTGGCCCTGGGCTGTAGTTTGGAGACCCCTGATCTAGATCAAGATCATACCATTTAGGGGATGTTTTATTCTTGTTTCTAAAATCATACAAATGTTGTTATGTTGTTATAAGAACTTTGATCGCTATAATTAAATTTAGTGAATTTTTTATGTCAAGAATCAGGATAAAAATAACATTCTTTTGATGCGAATATTTTTTATCGAACTCTCACAATTAGGAATATTGGTTATTATTGACAAGGGTCAATCTTTACTCACACGTTATCATTTTGGCTGGGGCCACGGAGATTGTAATAAAAGAGAGTAAAAACCTTTGAAATAGTCGCATGACGAGGGCCCATTTTAGGAGGGGTCTAATTATTTCCAGAGTGGGCGGTTTCACCAGTAAAGGATTCTTTTTACCGTCATTGTATAGTTAATAATTATTTACCTTATACTCTTTTTACATAAAAATGGACAAAATAATGCAAGGCTACCCCTGAAAATTCAGCTATATGCCAAGGCTCAATTGTAAAAAAAAACCTGAAAGTTTGAACACAAAATCAAACGATATTGAATAACAATAGCACATACAACATAATCATAGCATATAAGAATGGCCTTTCAATGCCATTTTTTTGTAAGTTAATGGTTGACATATACGACCTCCCAATGCCTTAATCTCATGAATGACATTTTGAGGTTTTTGGGGAAATCCCAAGGAATGCCAACCAGGAAAAAAAAGTACCCGGATTTGCAATATATATTTTTGAACAACTTGATTGCATTTCATAAATAATATAAGATCACACTGGCTATGCATGATAAAATGAGGGAATTTGTAAAGAAGAAAAAACGATGAAATTTCCAGCCAGTGAAAAAAAAGGATAAAGATGCAGGTATTTTGGTCAATATCCTATGCCCCACCTTCCTCAATACCCAAAAGTAAATAAAGAGTAAGTTTTATCTGTCTCTTTTCTAATCTTTATTTACTTTGACGCGCTAAGGACGGTCAAGCGGAGGTCTCGACCAAAATATGTCCAGATTTATTTCTTTTTTTCAGTAGCTGGAAATATCCTCGGTTTTTCTTGTTTACAAAATTAACAAATCCCCTTCTAATGTAACACCCAGACTGTATGCGATCTACACCGTGAGAAACAAATGAAAATGAGAAAATTAAGAACAATTTTGCTTGGGGCCCACATTCCACCACCCCCTACAAAATTTATTCCAAAAATATTGTTAATTTGGATTCAAAATTTCAAGAATCATTGCCAGAGCTAACAGGAGCACAATTTTTTGTAGGATGAGATAATAATAGCCTTTGGATTAGCTAAATTACTTTATCAAAATTTTGTATTTTTCTAACAAAGCTTGAAAAAATATTTTATTATCAAAATACAATAAACTCTCAAATACAAAGGGTTGGAGAAATTTTCACCCAGCCGCAAATTTCACAGTCCTCTATCCCCCCAGGATAAAAGCCTAACAAATCGATTTTCAAACCATAAAACAAAATAGGGCAGACTCATCAAAAGCACATGTAATTTGAGGTCATATTTACGAGGAAAAGAGAAATTCTACAGATTATTCTTCGGTTTTTAAATGATAGAATACGAATAAGTGACAAAGTAAGATACTAGAGCTTAATTTTGAATTGAAAATTACTTTGGAATGACCATTGATGAAGAGGAATGGCACAAACCAGATTGAGCTTTACATAACATAGATATCAAATTGATCTGAGTTATAAATGCAGAAAAGAAAGTTGGTGTGTTGGAGAAATGAGTTAAATAGATCAAGTTATTTTGGGCCTTGTCAAACTATGGATTCTTATAGATAGAAACCGAAGAGATATAAAAAAATATTTTATGACTGTGTCAATGAAAAACGAACAGAAATTCATTTAAAATTCATAAAAAAAATATCCTCGGTTTTTCTTGTTTACAAGATTTTTCATTTTATCACATTTGATGTACTTACTAAAGATATCCAATGCAGATGAACTAGATTTTGTAGGTTATATTATAAAAACGAAGTTTTGTTAAAACATGCTGTTACGTGTTTTGTCGAAAACGCAAAAATGGCAAAACACGATTAAACCACGGAACCAACCACGCAAAAAAAACGCAGCTATTGTGTGGCTCCAAGAAAAAAGAAAAGTTTTAGAAAATACCAAAATGTCACTGGAGTATCAGCTACATATTACATATAGCGGATGCAGCTTAGATCTAATTGTCTTAAGGGCTCGGCACACGTAGCTGATTTCGGGAACCGATTTCAGCAAGGGTGTATTCCACGTCGAGTGATTATAATTGGTGATACCAAGAGGCGGGGCTTAATGACGTTTTTCGGTGATTAATCATCATTAATTACGTTCTAGACAAGGAATGTACTAGAGCTTTAGGCATGTAATTAATCGTATTTAATTATTATCGTAAATTAATCGTAATTAATGATGATTAATCACCGAAAAACGTCACAAAGCCCCGCCTCTTAGCATCACCAATTATAATCACCCGACGTGGAATACACCCTTGCTGAAATCGGTTCCCGAAATCAGCTACGTGTGCCGAGCCCTTTGTAGTTAGAGGTGCAAGATAGAGGTTGGAAATTAGAAAAAATGGTGCAGTTGAAAGATCTGTTTTCTTGTATACAAAGATAAGATTAATGATTTATGTACTGTATGAGCCAGTGTATGGGGATTTCTACATCAGGCAAAGTATTTTGGGGAATATTGTGTTACTGTTTTAACTTGTTTTAAAGCGAACGTTGCTACAAGTCATTTGTAAGGCGGCGAAGAAGTCTGGAATATGTGTTTATTTAAAGAAACTCTTAATTTTTCAGTATAAAGTGTTATTTGATTTTTAGTGTAGTGAACTTCGTTGATGTTCATTTGTTTGATTTTCGATGTTTTTGTGTACATGGCTCTTAATTTACGTTACAACCGAATGCTGTCGCAATCGTTATCAATGATTGGTACTGCCTTTTCAGGACTTTTTCTTACTGAACCTATGTGGAGCAGCCTCAAATTCTTTCTTTTTTTGGAGTGCCCAGAGGCAAGCTAAAAAAGGATTAGTTTAGTTTTCAGCTCTTTTTTGTATTTCTCCAGGCAAAAAAACTTAATATTTATCTACGGATATTTTTTAGAACTCTTGTTAGAAAGGAATATGTAAGCTGAAACAAATTAAGAGCAATAATTCCAGATCTCATAAAGGCTTAAAAATGACAAGAATAATATCCGTGTGATTTCCCCGACATCTAAGTACTCTGCTGGATCTAAGGAGTGGTCTTAGGGACACCTGCCCTCCAAGAAGATTAAAAGCTGCAGAAACTACAGGGATTTAGGAACAAGAACAGCAACGTGGACCATCCCCCCCCCCAATATTCACTCTGTATCTATCCCTGTCTGAGTATACAAGTTAGCTTTATGATTAGTGAACAATTTTACACCGACCAATCTTGGTTAATTTACCCATAATTAGTCTGCTCTTAGGCGGAAAATAAAGTGGCCTACTTCATTTTTACTTACCAATTTTTTAAATTGCATACATGAAATAATTTTCCAAAAGTAATAAACTTTTTTCACTTTATCTACCACAAGTAACAGTCATTGGTAACTTATATTTACCTAGTCAGCGGTAACTAAGAGATATGACTGACATAGTAATTAGTCCTATAGTAATCATATTCAGGATGCGTAACAAGTCACTGAAAATAAACATATAGTCTAGATTATCAGGAATTCCATGACAAATTTTTGAATTAACTATTATACCTCTTTTTTTATTGGAAAAATAAGTCTTTCCTATAAGACTCAAGTTCAACTTTTTCTTTCAAAAATTAAACAAAAAACAAACTAATTTTAGAAAACATACTTATGATATAGTAAACTCTTGATAAGCTCGTTTGATATATTTTAGAAAAAAAGACAAAAATTCCTGACTAAAAAACATATTTTGCAAATTATTTCTCAAAATAAACAAAATATTTTAGATTAGCAAGAATTGATAAATTTCTGTATTGATTATAATAACTATTTTTACTAAAGCAAAATTTTTACCAAAGCAATCAACCCTTATATGACTCGACTTTATTTTTTCATGGATTAAAAAAATAAGAAACAAGTTAAAATATAATTAGAAGCACACTGTAGTTTCTATAATAAAAAATTCTTGGTAAGCTCGTTGGGTTTACTTTCGAAAAAAATTAACCAATACTCGGCTAAAAACACATTATCCCTATCCAAATTATTTCATTTGAATATAACTTGGTCTGTTTTGGGGCCGAGCTTGTAAACAGCTTGACTATTCTGAGACTCTTTTATCGCTGTTTAATTACTATTAAAATAAAACAAAATCAAAATAAAAACAAATATAAAATAAAAGAAAAACAAGCAGAAATTATTCTTTATTTGAATGGAGCTGTCCCCTCCTCAACACCCCACTCTTTACGCGAAAGTTTTTTTTACTTAAAAAAGTAGAGTTGTGACAAAGAGTCAAAATTTAGCGTAAAGAACCAGGTGTTGAGGAGGAGACAGCCCCTTTCAAACACAGAATAATTTCTTTTCGTTCTAAGTTTTAAGTTCGCTCCTTACTTTCAGTTAAAAAACTTGTTTTTTTTTTACTTCATTTCGGATCATTTTTCAAGCAATACAATAAATACATATAAATCAATCTTTGATAAACTGTTTTTTTTTTATAACTGTTTGGTAAAAATTTTAATTACTTAATGTTAAAATTCAATGACATATCTCTTCTTTTTTTCTGAATAAAATCAGGGGACATCTACGCTTGAACCGGTAACCTCTCGATCTGCAGCAAATTTCAATAGCAAATACTGTGTGTACACGATATGAGTAAACTTTAAAACTTACAGCCCTTTTCCCTATACGGAGGAGGCTGCCCTCTCCTCAACATCTTGCTCTTCCACATAAAACTAAAACTACAAAAAACTAAAGTTTTTTGTAGAGTTTCCACAAAAAACTAAAGTTTTTTATTACTTTAAAAAATCTTATTTGTGTTCTAATTAAATGACTCTTGTGTTAGATAATTTCGGACCACACTGCTTTTCCATGACGATAAAATCAAAGTTCAAAATAGGGATAACATCCTTTTTAATAGACAGTGTATAGAAATTCACAAAAATACCAGATATTTCGGTCACATATACAGTGACCGAAATATACAGTGACCGTCATGTGAATTTCTATACATTGTCTATTAAAAAGGATTCTATCCCTATTTTGAACTTTTTTTTAATCGACTCTAGTGTTTCAAAAATCGCTATTAAAAAAATGGGACAAAGTACAGACATTACCGCAAAGAGCCAGGTCTTGAGGAGGGGGAATCCCCTTCATATATGTAATAATTTCTGTTTGTTTTAAGTTTCATAGTTTATTTTTACTTTTCGTTGAAAAACTAGTTTTGCTTTATTTGATTTTTGATGTTTTTTTTTAAATTATGCCGAGAAATCCGGCTCCACATCAACGAGAAAATGCTCAAAAGCCAAAGATAGATCCTATGGACAGTTCAATCCTGGTGAAAATGTACCCCGGAAAATTACCCTTAGCATCTTCAATCGTAAAATTAAGCCGGCAAAGAAAAAGTTATACAAATAAAATGAATTTTGTATAGAAATTCTGGAATATTCCTCCAAATTAATATTTCTCCTGAAAAGTTCAGCCCTGGAAGCTTCCTTCCCAATCAGAAATCCCCCCAGCAGGAAGCTACCAACCCTCGCCCACCCAAAAATTTATGCAAACTTCCCAATAACAAATACTATACATAAACAATGGGTAAATTTTATAGCTTAAGGACCTTATGATGCAACCAAAGGCACAATTTTTGAATCTTTCAACTATGTTGAACAAAATCGATATCCCAAAATTTTAAATGGACAATTTTGAGGGAAAAGGGGGCGTGAGAGGAGGGCTAACTGCTCTCCAATCTTTTTGGTCACTTAAAAAGTGCACTAGAACTTTTAATTTATGTTCAAATTAGCCCTCTCTTGATGTTCTAGGATTACTGGCACGATAAGACCACCCCTGGGAAAATAGCAACAAGTAAACCAATAAACACGCATTCGTGATCTTTCTTCTGGTTAAAATTACTAAATTCTACATTTTTGCAGAAAGGAACCTGAAACTTCTACAGTTGGTTTTTCTGATACGATGAATCTGATGGTGTGGTTTTCATTAAAATCTTTGACTTTTAGGGTTTATTTCCCCTATTTTGAACAATCAAGTAAATTTTCTCTTGCTCGCAGCCATTGTTCGGTAACACCACAGTATAAGGATATAGCAGTAAGTTTACTGCAGATAATTTCTGGCCCTTCATTCTCGGTGCGAACAAACAGCTCCTACCACTTATTCTTGCATTAGCGCGTACAAACAGCTGCTCTCATTTGATCTGCCATCAGCGGTCCAATTACCCTGGAACACGTATTTTGGCAGAAACTTTCTCAAAATGCCTTTGAAACCAACTTGAGACTTCGAAACCTACTTTTAGTTCCTAAAAGCATCTAATAATAACATTGCTCTACTAATTACCGATTTCCATATATGTATTGGAATAAATTAATTTAAGATTAGTTTCTTCAAAATTTGGTGTTCCAACGTTGAAGCCAAGTTTCGCGTTCAAGAGAAATCTGACATGTGTATCCATGAAAAGATCTAATGTTGCGTATGTTTCTACGTTCTCTGGAGCACTCGCACCTCGGTCCGGGTTTTTATAATGGGTGAGATAGGGAAAGATCATACTGCCTATAATTTATATACTGTTGGTAACACCAAAGTATAATCACCTACGGAACAAGTACTGACAAAACTCTCTAAAAGTGACCCCGCGTACCTCAGCGCCTTTAGACGCAAAATATTGTACTACTTAATCGCTCCGAGCCAAAGTACCTTGCTCCGGCCAATAATTATGCTAGAGCGTGATTCAGGCGACGAGTGACCGGAATGAATTGTGTAACTACACAATTTAGTTGCCAGGTTCGCATAGGTATACAAAGGGTCACGTTTTTGTATGGAGAGGATAGGTTTTGTCAGTACTTGTTCCGTAGGTGATTATGCTTTGGGTAACACTAAGCTTAAGGACCTCTAATATATTTGGAATCACCATTATTAGCCGATTCTTTTGATATATCTATTGACATCAAGGTGCCGTTTTTAAGAGTTTCGGTTATTATTGAGCCGCGCCAATCCTCATTACAGTTGGCTACCCCTAACTGTTTGAAAAAAAAAAATTGAAAGTCACCAATTAAGGGGAGGAGGAGAATTTACGAAAAATTAAGCAATTTTTAAGCAATTAAGCAATTTGAGGCGAGTTCTAGCTCCTCCCTCCCCCTGTATTTGAGCCTCTGGCTTAAAAAACTTGTATATTCACTGGGTTCATGAAAAGGGTATCAGACAGTATATGAGTAGGTTCCAGGCACTGATATTGTGGTAAGTAGTTTTATAAATATGGTGACTATGAAGATAGATAAAAATTACTAGAGATGTCAATTTTTAAGAAAAACGGAAAAGTATCTTGTGATTTTATAAACACTCTAATAAAGCCCCTCTATAAGAAAAGGCATTAGAGTCCGTTTGGTAATTACAGAGGCAATAGCTTGGTCTTTGTAGGAAGGGAATTACTTAGTATGATGATGCTTTTAAGACTTAGAGATGCTGCAGATAGCGTTTTAAGAGAAGAACAGGAAGGGGAGAAGGATGCGTCGACAAAATCGAGGACAGATTTAGCAACACCTTCGTGCAAAAATTAAGTGCAATTAAAAGTATGTTAGCGTGACAAAGGACGTTAGACAAGGAGGTGTTACTTCCCCTGTCTTTTGTACTAGCCCGTTCCTTCCAATTCATAGTTCTATTGAGTGCATTTGTATTTACGACGGTCTTGACGTATTATTATTTACGTATGCTGATGATATGCTGAGGCTGAATTGTACTTTTTCTGGCTTTGAGAGCACGTTCTCGAAGCTAGCAAAACAATACCAGCAGCTTGGCTTTCTGCTCTTTGGCTTTAAAGAATATCAGCAGATTGGTTTTCTGCTCTTTGGGTTTAAAGAATATCAGCAAATTGGCTTTTAATATGGATAAAACTGTAACAGTTGGTTTAAACCTTGAAGGATGTTCTCATAAATCCCACAACACGCTGAAACTTCTATCCCTTAATCTGATGGTCTTATATACCTGAAAAGCCCTATCAGAAAATGAATTAGAAATTACTAAGCTTGCCTTTTACAATCTTGAAAAAAAAAAACAAGGATTGCTTATGCGTTGCTCATCTCTAATGTTACACAACTTACTAGTTTCCAAACTTCTAAACTTTACAGTAGCCTGACTTTGCCTCATCTTCTTGCTTTAGTTCCTATTTGCCAACTACTTTCTGTCTCTTAAAATAAAACTTGTTCGTTGAAATTACTTTTAAGTTTTTTACATACATTTTGCATATACCTATTGCACCCGTAATTTTTTTTTTTTCCCAAAACTTCGAACTGATTTTTCCAGCTTCAGTTATTGATAAAAAAAATGGAAGATCTCGAATCGTCTACCAGTAAACATAATCACGATTGATTTTCTCTGTTCCTGTGAGTGTTAAGATCGCTTACTTGTGTTCATTGTACATTTCTTATTTATATGTTTTCATATGCAATTTGTTTTTTTCCTTTTTTCCTTTATATTATAATCTGTCATTTAGAGGCTTTCGCCGTGAAAAAAATTGGATTTCCAAAAAAAAATTATGGAAATTTAACAGGAAAAAAATGAAATTTTTTGGTTGTAGCTGTGATTTGTGTTTGAAGTTCAACATATTGTTGAAATTATCAAGATTTGTATACTTTTCAATAGAAAAAAAAAATGTAATTCTCAATGTAAATAGGTTTTATTAATCAAAATGGTTTGGATTTGATTTTATGGTTTTATTCATCAAAATGGTTTGGATATGGTATCATTTAAAGTAAATTGGTTGTCAAACATTTTTATGTACACAAATATTTATGTGCAAACATTTTTAGCTTATAATTAACATTTTGGAGCAATGAAAAAATATTATAGGAATTTTTTAATCTTGTACTGCTTATGTGTGTATTAGTATATTTATAAAAGAGAAATCCAAATAACCTGTTTTGACCATTGAAATGAATTTACTGAAAAAAATCTGCATTGTCAGTTTAATATACATATGCTGATATTTATTCCTTAAAATCTAAATTAATTTTAATTTCTTAAAGTTATAAAAGTGAAAATATTTAAAAGAATTTTTCAGTAGTGTACAAATTATATTCTGGCTTTTAGAAAGCTTGGGGTTTAGGGCCCTACTCATATTAATTTCTGCTCGTTTTGAGTTTGACTCTTATTTATTTTAATTTTCGCTTGTTTTGGGTTTCATTTATTTATTGATAATGATTTGGGGTAGTTGTATTCTTGGTAGATTATTTGATTTCATTTTTGTTCATTTTGGTATAATGGAGTTCTTTACTTTAAAAAAAAACATATTTTGTTTAAAAAGTTTTTTAAATTAATTTCGGTTCGTTTTGTATTGACATAATCTTTTTCAGGGAGAAAGACTGAGCCTATTTTTTATTGTGTTTATTCGTTAATTACGTTATTTTTAGCGGAGGACTTTTTCAAAGATTGAAATATGTTTTATAAATAATTTCTCAGACCACACTGCCTTTCCATTTTCTCTTCTAAATTCATACAACCATGCTTTATACAACCATGCTTTATACAAGTGCAAATTTTGTTCTGGCCTTGGGAAGGCATAGGGGTTTTGCACCCAACTTATGTTAATTTCTGCTCGTTTTGAGTTTGAATCGGTTAATTATTGTAACTTCTGTTCATTTTGGGTTTCATTTATTTATCGATGCTGATTTGTGGTAGTTTCACGCTTGGTAGATTATTTGACTTTATTTTTGCTCCTTTTTTGTTTAATGGAGTTCTTTACTTTTCTTTGAAAACCTTATTTTGTGGAAAAAGTTTTTCTTAATTAATTTCTATTCGTTTTATATTGACATAGTATTTTCAGGGAAAAAGAAAATAATACTTGAAATCTTTTCGTTTTTTAAGACTTTATAGTTTGGCCTGCTATTTGTATGCTGGAGAAAAATTTTCAGCCATTTTTAACAGCATACACTCTTTTATAAATCTGGACACGAATAGTACTGTTTAATTTAGTTTCATACCTCCTCTAGTTGTCCTGAAATGGAAAACTTGATACCACTCGCAAAAAAATCTGTTTACTTTCTTTGATAGTTTAGATACATTTATGCTATTTTGATTTGTTTAAACTTTAAGAGTAGAAATGGGAGGGTGGAGCAGGGTGGGTGAGAGTAGAAGGGGGATTAGTTATCCTCAAATCACTTTCAACTATTAAAAAGGGCATCAGCCCTTTCTATTTTTAATCGAATGAGCCCTTTTCGAAGTTCCCACGACAACTCCTTCGATACGAAGTGGCCTGGTCTAAACAACAACAACAACGAAAAATAATACATTATACCCACTTCGATCTTTACTATAAAAATGTCAAGCCTTCCAATCACTTTCGACTATTAAAAAGGGCACTAGGCCTTTCTATTTCCAATCGAAAGAGCCCTTTTGGAAAGGATAACGCTTTCTATAAGCACCTTATATGCCCCCAGGGCATAAATTACAACCCTTACCCTAAGGTCTGTTAGGGTGGCTGTCATCCTCTAAGACCATAGTTCCAGAACTTTCAACTACGTTGAACAAAATGGCTATCTCAAAATTTTGATCGGATGTATTTGGGGAAACAGTGGGCGTGAGAGGGGCGGTAGTCGCTCTCCAATTACTTTCAACAATTACAAAAGGCCCTAGCCCTTTCTATTTCCAATTAAATGAGCTCTTTTGAAGTTTCAACGATAAAAATTTCAATAAAAATCTTATATGCACCCAGGGCATAACTTACAGCCCTTGCCCTGAGTGCTTGGGGGAGGGTGTCATTCTCAAAGACCTAATTGCCAGAACTTTCTACTACGTTGAACAAAATGGCTATCTGAAAATTTTCATTGGATGTGTTTGGGGGAATGGTGGGCGTGAGAGGGGGCTTAGTTACCCTCCAATAACTTTTGACTATTACAAAGGGCACTAGCCCTCTCAATTTCAAATTGAATGAGCCCCTTTTGAAGTTTTACGACAACTTTATCTATAAAAACTTTGTAGGCCCCCGGTGCAGAACTTACAACCTTTGCCCTTTGGGGTTTGGGTGGTTTGTCATCCTTAAATACATAATGTCCAGAACTTTCAACTACGTTGAACAAAATGGCTATCTCTAAACTTTGATTGAATTTTTTTGGGGAAATGGTGGGCGTAAGAGAGGGGTTAATTACTCTCCACTCACTTTCGACTATTAAAAAGGGCAATTTAAATTTCCGATCAAATGAGCCCTTTTTGAAATTTCTATAACAACTTTCTATGTAAACTTTATATGCCCCCAGGGCATAACTTACAACCCTTGCACTAAGGGCGCATCCTAAGAGACCTAATTCTAAGAACTTTAAACTACGTTGAACAAAATAGATATCTCAAAATTTTGATTGAATGTGTTTGGGAAAATGGTGGGCTTGAGAGGGGCGTTAGTCACTCTCCAATCCCTTTCAACTATTAAAAAAGACACTAGCCCTTTCAATTTCCAATTGAATGAGCCCTTTTGAAGTTTCTACGCTTTCAGTAAAAACCTTATACGCACCCAGGGTATAACTTACAACCCTTGCCCTGAGGGCTGTGGGGGGGGGGGAGGGATTGTTATCCTTAAAGACCTATTTTCCAAAACTTTCAACTTCGTTGAATAAAATGGCTATCTAAAATATTGATTGGATATGTTTGGAGAAAAGATGGGCGTGAGAGGGGGGTTAGTTGCCTTCAAATCACTTTTGAACATTAAAAAGGGCACTAGCCCATTGAATTTTCAATCGAATGCGCCCTTTATCGACTTTCTAAGACGAAGATTTCAATAAAAACCTTATATGCCCCCAAGGCATAGCTTAAACTCTTGCCCTAAAGACTGTGGGGGGAGTATCCTGCTCAAAGGTATAATTTCCTTAACTTTGAACTGCGTGGAACAAAATCGCTATCTCAAAATCTTTATTGGATGTGTTTGGGGAAATTGTGGGCTTGGAAGGGGTTTTAGTTGCTTTCCAATCACTTTCGAATATAAAAAAGGGCACTTGCTATTTCAATTTCCAATCGAATGAGCCCTTTTTGAAGTTCCTACGACAACGCGTTATATAAAAACCTTATATGCCCCCTGGGCATAACTTACAAATTTTGCCCTGAGGGCTGTGGAGGGGTTGTCATCATCAAAGGCCTAATTTCCAGAACTTAAAACTACCTTGAATAAAATGGCTATCTCAAAGTTTTGATTAGATGTGTTTGGGGAAAAGGTGGGCGTGGGAGGCGGGTTAGTTGTCCTCTAATCCCTTTCGAATATTAAAAAGGGCACTATGCCTTTGAATTTCCAATCAAATAAGCCTTTTTTAAAGTTTCTACGACAACACCTTCTATAAGAAACCGTATATGCCCCCAGGGCATAACTTACAACCCTTGCCCTAAGGGCTGTGGAAGACTGTCCTCAAAAACATAATTTCTATCTGGAAATCAACTACGCTGAACAAATTGGCTATCTGAAAATTTTGATTGGATGTGTTTTGGGAAATGGTGGGCGTAGAAAGGGTGCTAGTCGTCTTCCGATCACTTTCGACTGGGCACAAGCCCCTCCAATTTCCAATTGAATGAGTGCTTTTCGAAGTTTCTACGACAGCTTCTTCGATACGAATTGTCCTGCTCTAAAGGAAAAAATTGATAAATAATACATTGTGAAAACATCGTTCTTATATGCCCCCAGGGCATAACTTAAAACTCTTGCCCTGGGGGTTGTGGGGAAGTGTTCTCCTCTTTACTTAGTGCCCGTTTCTAGTCTCGTTCTCGGGTGTCCCCGTTCTTTACTTAGGCAGTGCGATCGCACTGCCTATGATTTATGCAACAACTTTCTATATACACCTTATTTGCCCCCAGGGCATAACTTACAACCCTTGAACTGAGGGATGTGAGGGGGTTATCATCCTAAAAGACCTAATTTCCAGAACTTTCAACTACGTTGAACAAAATGGATATCTGAAAATTTTGATTGGATTTCTTTTTGAAAATAGTGGGCTTGAGAGGGGCGTTAGTCGCTATCGAATCACTTTCAACTTTTAAAATAGGCAGTAGCCCTTTCAGTTGCCAATTGAATGAGCCATTTTGAAGTTTCTACGATAACGCTTTCAATAAAAACTTTATATACCCGAGGGCATAACTTACAACCCTTGCCCTGAGGGCTATGGGGGAAGAGGTTGTCATCCTTAAAGACCTAATTTCCAAAACTTTCAACTAAGTTGAATAAAATGGCTATCTAAAAATTTTGATTTCATGTGTTTGGGGAAAAGGTGGGCGTGAGAGTAGGGTCGTTTCCCTGAGGGTTGTGGGGGAGTATCCTCCTCAAAAATAAATTTTCTATCTTGAAATCAACTCCGCCCTACAAAATGGCTATCTCAAAATTTTTATTGGATGTGTTTGGGGGAATGATGGGCGTGAGCGGGGGGGCTATATGCCCTCCTATCACTTTCGACTATTAAAAAGGGCACTAGCCCTTTGAATTTCAAATCAAATTAGCTTTTTTGGGGGGATTGATGGGCGTGGGGGGCTAGTTGGCCTCCAATCACTTTCGACTATTAAAAAGGATACTAGCCCTTCGAATTTCCAGTCGAGTGAGCCTGTTTTGAAGTTTCTACGACAACAATTTCTATAAAAACCTTATATGCCCCCAGGGCATAACTTACAAACCTTGCCCTGAGGGTTGTGGGGGAGTGTCCTTCTCAAAAAAATATTTTCTATTTGGAAATCAACTACGCTGAACAAAATGTCTATCCCAAAATTTTGATTGGATGTGTTTGGGGAAATGATGTGAGGTACTAGCCCTTTGAATTTCCAATCGAATGAGCCTGTTTTGAAGCTTTTACGACAATACCTTCTATTAAAACCTTATATGCCCCCAGGGAATAACTTAAAATCCTTGCCCTGAGGGCTGTGGGTGAGTGTCCTCCTCAAAAACATATTTTCTATCTGGAAATCAACTACGCTGAACAAAATGGCTATCTCAAAATTTTGATTGGATGTGTTTGGGGAAATTATAGGCATGGGGGGGGGGGGCTAGTTGCCCGCCAATAACTTTCGAATATTAAAAAGGGCACTAGAACTCTCAACTTCCAATCCAATCAGCCCCTTTTGAAGTTTCTACGACGACCCCTTCCATATGAAGTGCCCTGCTCTAAAGGAAAAAATAATAATAAATAGTACATTGTGCCAACATCGCTCTTATATGCCCTCAGGGCATAACTTAAAACCCTTGCCCCGAGGGTTGTGGGGAGTGTCCTCCTGAAAAAATATTTTCTATCTGGAAATCAACTACGATGAACTAAATGGATATCTCAAAATTTTTATTGGATGTGTTTGGGGGAATGATGGGCGTGGGGGGGCTAGTTGCCCTCCAATCAGTTTCGACTATTTAAAAGGGTACTAGCCCTTCGAATTTCCAATCGAATGAGCCTGTTTTGAAATTTTTACGACAATACCTTCTATAAAAACCTTATATGCCCCCAGAGCATAACTTAAAACCCTTGCCCTGAGGGTTGTGGTTGAGTGTCCTCCTCAAAAGCATAATTTCTATCTAGAAATCAACTACGCTGAACAAAATGACCATTTCAAAATTTTGATTGGATGTGTTTGGGGAAATTGTGGGCTTGGGGGGGCTAGTTGCCCTCCAATCACTTTCGACTATTAAAAGAAGGGCACTAGAACTCTCAATTTCCAATCAAATGAGCCCCTTTTGAAGTTTCTATGACGACCCCTTCCATATGAAGTGCCCTGCTCTAAAGGAAAAAAATAAGAAATAGTACATTGTGCCAACATCGTTCTTATATGCCCTCAGGGCATAACTTAAAACCCCTGCCCTGAGGGTAGTGGGGGAGTGTCCTCCTGAAAAAATATTTTCTATCTGGAAATCAACTACGCTGAACTAAATGGATATCTCAAAATTTTTATTGGATGTGTTTGGGGGAATGATGGGCGTGGGGGGGCTAGTTGCCCTCCAATCAGTTTCGACTATTTAAAAGGGTACTAGCCCTTCAAATTTCCAATCGAATGAGCCTGTTTTGAAATTTTTACGACAATACCTTCTATAAAAACCTTATATGCCCCCAGAGCATAACTTAAAACCCTTGCCCTGAGGGTTGTGGTTGAGTGTCCTCCTCAAAAGCATAATTTCTATCTAGAAATCAACTACGCTGAACAAAATGACTATTTCAAAATTTTGATTGGATGTGTTTGGGGAAATTGTGGGCATGGGGGGGCTAGTTGCCCTCCAATCACTTTCGACTATTTAGAGAAGGGCACTAGAACTCTCAATTTCCAATCGAATGAGCCCCTTTTGAAGTTTCTATGACGACCCCTTCCATATGAAGTGCCCTGCTCTAAAGGAAAAAAATAAGAAATAGTACATTGTGCCAACATCGTTCTTATATGCCCTCAGGGCATAACGTAAAACACTTGCCCCGAGGGTTGTGGGGAGTGTCCTCCTGAACAACATATTTTCTATCTGGAAATCAAGTACGCTGAACTGAATGGTTATCTCAAAATTTTTATTGGACGTGTTTGGGGGAATGATGGGCGTGGGGGGCGGCTAGTTTTCCGCAAATTACTTTCGACTATTAAAAAGGGCACTAGCCACTCCAATATCCAATCGAATGAGCCCTTTTCGAAGTTTCTACGACAACTCCTTCGATACGAAGTGCCTGGGTATTGAGAAAATAAAACACACGTTGTGCCCATATCGTTCCTTACTTAGGCAGCGCTAGCGCGCTGCCTATGATTATTCTTTTTTTGTTTTTATTTTTTTATTATTTTTTTGGATTTTGCTTATATATTTTGTGTTGGTATTATTTTTCTCTCCTGTTCTTTTCCGGCCATGGAGCCTTATGGGGGAGATTTTGTTGATGTGTTTTTCTTATGATTTTTATTGCTAAATGAAGAACACACTCACTCTTTTTTTATTTTTTTGTATTTTTTTTCTCTCCTGTTCTTTCCCGGCCATGGAGCCTTATGGGGGAGATTTTGTTGATGTAGTTTTTTGTTTATGATTTTTATTGTTAAATAAAGAACTTACTCACTCAATCCAGAACTTTCAAAAACGTTGAACAAAATCGCTATCTCTAAGCTTTGATTGAATGGTTTTGCGGCAATGGTGGGCGTGAGGGGGGGGGGGAAGTTGCCCTCCTTTCACTTTTGACTATTAAAAAGAGCACTAATCCTTTCAATTTCAAATCAAATGAGCCTTTTTAAAGTTTCTACAACATCTCTTTCTATAAGAACCTTATATGCACCCAGGGCATAACTTACAACCTTTGCCCTGAGGGCTCTGGGGTGTTTGTCATCTTCAAATACATAATATCCAGAACTTTTAACTACGTTGAGCAAAATGGCTATCTCTAAATTCTTATTGAATGTGTTTGCGGAAATGGTGGGCCTGAGAGGGGGGGTTAGTTGCTCTCCATTCACTTTCAACTATTAAAGAGGGCACTAGCCTTTTCAATTTCCAATCAAATGAGCCATTTTTGAAGTTTCTACGACAAAAATTTCTTTAAGAACCTTATATGCCCCAGGGCATAACTTACAGCCCTTGGCCCGAGGGCTCTGAGGGGGTTATCATCCTCAAAGACCTAATTTCTAGAACTTTCAACTACGTTGAATAAAGTAGATATCTCCAAATTTTGATTAGATGTGTTTGGGGAAATGGTGGGCGTCAGAGGGGGTTAGTTGCCCTTCAATCACTTTCGACTTTTAAAAACGCTAGCCCTTATAATTTCCAATCGAAAGAACCCTTTTTGAAGTTTTTATAACATGGTTTTGTGTGATTTAGAAGAATAGGCTAGGTTTAGGACTAATGAGGCCATATAGGCTATATAGCTATATCTCTGTGTAAAAATATTTTATTGGCTTTATTGGATATTTACAACTGTTCAGGTATTTTGAGTAAAAGGGTTATTAGCCGCTTCTCGTGAAATTTTGGTCATATATCATTTGTGGTCTTAATTAAGCAAACTTAAACGATCATCGTTTGCTCGGCTAACAATTTATAATCAGCTACTTGTATGTATGCGTGTGTGTGTGTGTGTGTGTGTGTGTGTGTGTGTGTGTGTGTGTGTGTGTGTGTGTGTGTGTGTGTGTGTGTGTGTGTGTGTGTGTGTGTGTGTGTGTGTGTGTGTGTGTGTGTGTGTGTGTGTGTGTGTGTGTGTGTGTGTGTGTGTGTGTGTGTGTGTGTGTGTGTGTGTGTGTGTGTGTGTGTGTGTGTGTGTGTGTGTGTGTGTGTGTGTGTGTGTGTGTGTGTGTGTGTGTGTGT